>NW_026843672.1:300000-434242 GCF_030254825.1 Meriones unguiculatus
GCACCCTGTAGGCAAAAACCTCTCCTTTCCATGCTCGGGATTGCCCCACAGAAAGGCTCCTGGCACAAGCTCACAGAGAATGAACTGCCAACAGTAAAGCATGCAAGGGACAGATATGAGATTTTTGCACATATATAACACTTGTGCAGCTTTGTCTTTATGGGGACACCTAAGAGCAAGACCAAAGCTTTCTCTGACTCTTTTGTCACCTAATTTGACTGCCTTGTGTAGCCTCAATAACAGAAGTTGTGCTTATTCTTATTGCAACTTTATATGCCAAGGCTGGTTGATATCCATGGGGGACTTCTTTTTATGGAAAGAAAGGGAGGAGGGGCACATTGGGTTGGGAGGGTCTGAGAGGAGAGGTGTGAGCAGATGCTGTGATAGTACACGAATTAATTAATAATATAATAAAAAGAAATAATAGCTTTGTAATAGAAATGAGTGAAACAGAAGCAAAGAACACAATACATAGAATTAACCAAAGGAAGAGCTGTCTCTTTCTGAAGATAAAGAAAATTGACAGACCTATATCTCAAGTAAATTAAGGAAAAAATAGAGTACTCAAATTAACAGAATCAGAAATTACAGAAAAACTTTATTACAGAATTCAACGAAATTCAGAATATTCTAAGGAAATATGTTTAAAACATACTATATTCTAGTCAGCTTAAAAGTGGTCATGAGATGGATAAGTTTTAGATTTGTTCAAGCAACCATTAGTCAAAGTTGAATTCAACAACAATTCAGCAACCTAATTAGACCTAAATAGACCCAAGTGTAAATTCAAAAAATTACAAAAGGCTCCCACCAAAAAAGAAAAGGATGAAAGTTCAAACAAGGAGAATCCAAGATGGTGGAGACCAGTGTGCACCTTATCTGAGGGGCAGAGATGCAGAGACTCTGAGACCAGTGTATGGACAGGTGGCCAGATCCACAGAATCAACTTTGCTGCTTCCTGTTCTGAACAGGTCATCCAAGAAATGGAGTCCATCTGATACAGGCCCTCTGTGGCCATCTCACAGAATCAGGAGTAACAAAATTTGGGCCACCTGCCCCTTCATATACTCCAGTGAGTTTGGATCCCCATATCCAGGAACTGTTTGCTCTAGAAGTCAGAATTTGGATCTCTTCTGCTCCCTGTAGGGCAGCTTCAGGTTTACTGGGAGAGCATCTAAGCCACCAAGCTACTGTTTACTGGTCACCCTGTGGACACCATGTGAACAATAAAATTACAGGGATGGCAGATCCAAGAAGGCAGAGCTCAGAGGAATCTGAGTACAGGGATCACAGTTTGGGGCAGGCCTGTAAGCAGCAGCCCAGCTTTATTCTGAGGAATCCCCCGGATACAACCTGAGGCACCTGCCCCTTGAAGATGACCACCAGTACCTGCACTCTAAAATTCATGGTTCCAGTGCATGCACACCCTTGTCCTTCAGTTCACCAGTCCCTACATGTTTATGTGTCTATACACTGCCATGTGTCCTGCCCTTCAAGATGCTGGCATCTGAACTGCCAGTATCCATTCCTGAGCAACTGTACATTTGACATCTTCCTGAATACTACTCTAAACTCCAAAAGCAGGAGGATCCAGTCTTTGGTACAGTTTCCAGGAAGAAACAGGTAAGTCTACAGAGAACCAGATGGCCAAAGGCCAGTATAGAAACACAGTCAACAAAAACTGGGACATCCTGGCTCCACCAGAACCCACCCCTGAGAGCAATGGATATTCTAATACAGCTGAAACACAGAAAAGGGACATTAAATCTATGTTTATGAAGTTATTAGAGACGCATAAAGAAGAAAAGAACAAATGTCTCAAAGAAATAGAGGGCAAACAAAGAGAGGCCATCATATATAAGAAACCACAATTAAACAGGTGAAAGAAATTATTAAAAATATTCAATTATTGAAATGGAATTTGAATCAATAAGAAAACACACAGAAAATCCTGGAGATGGAATATGTAGGGAAGAGATCAAGTACCATAGAGATAAGCATCACCTACAAAATACAAGAAATGGAGGAGAGAATCTCAGGCATTGAAAATACAATTGAAGAAACTGATCTATCTCTCAAAGAAAACGTATAATCAGAAAAGTTCAAGGACTCCATGAAAATGTAAAGCCTAAGAACAATAGGAATAGACTAAACAGATGATTCCAGGCTCCAAGGTACGGAATATATTTTTAATAAAAATCATAGACGAAAATTTCTCCAACCTTAAGAAATAATAACCTTAAACATACAAGAGGCTTACAGTACACTAAATAGACTAGAACAGAAAAGAAAATTATCTTGCCATAAGATAATCAAAACAATAAATCTACACAATGAAGAAAAAATATATCAAAAGCACAAAGGAAAAAGATCAAGTGAAATATAAAGGCAGACCTATTAGGACCACACCACACTTTCCAACAGAGCCTATGAAACCCAGAAGGGCCTGGGGAGATGTCATGCAGACATGAAGTGACCACAGATTCTAGAGCAGACTACTGTACTCAGCAAAACTTATAATCAACAGAGATGGAGGAAACAAGATATTCCATGACAAACTAAGTTAAAACAATGTCTGTGCACTATCCCTGACCTTGAGAAGCTACTAGAAGGAAAACTCCAACCCAATGAGATCACCTACACCCACGAAATACACGATATAGATAACATCAGAAGTTGGGCTGGAGAGATGGCACTGGCTGTTCTTCCTAAAGGTTCCTGAGTTCAATTCCCAGCAACCACATGGTGGATCACAGCCATCTATAATGAGATCTGGTGCCCTCTTCTGGCATGCAGGTGTACATGCGGGTAGAACACTGTATACATAATAAATAAATCCTTTAAAAAAAAGAGAAAAATCAAAACAAGCACATAAATACACTATCCGCAATAACACCACAATAAAAGGAACCAAAATTCATTGATGACCAGTATCTCTCAACATCAATGGAGTCAGCAATCCATTAAAAAGACACATGCTAACAGAATAGTTATAGAAACAAGATCCTACATTCTGCTGCATACAATAAACACACTTCAGCCCCAAAGATAGACACTACCTTGGAGTAAAGTGCTAAAAAAAGGTTTTCCAATCAAAAGGAACCCAGGAGTAAGTGGCACTACCATCTTAATATCTAATAATATAGTCTTCCAAATGAAATTATTCAAAAGAGAAGTGAAGGATATGTTGTCCTCATCATACAAAAATCCACCATGAGGACAATATCTTGAACAACTATGCCCCAAATAGAAGGGCACCTGCATTTGTAAAAGAAACATTATTAAAACTTCAATCACATATCAGTCCCAACACAGTAATAATGGTAAACTTTATGACCTCACTCTCACCAAGTGACAGATCATTGTCACAGAAGCTAAACAGTGAAATAATGAAGCTTACATAGGTCATGCATCAAATACCTAATAGAAGTCCTAAAAAATGGTCACCCAGACACAAATATGTCTTCTCTGCAAATCAAGGAATTTTCTCCAAAATTGAACATATATTCAGGCAAAAAGCAAGTCTTAACACATACAATAAGACTGAAATAATCCCTTGGATCCAATTACACGACCATGTTCTAAATCTGGACCTCAACAATGACAGAAAGAGCGAAATGCCTACACATACACATGGAACCTGAACAATTCTACTCAATAACAGGTGTCATGGAAGAAATAAAAAAGTAATTAAAGATGTCCTAGAATTCAATAAAAATTAAGGCACAACATGCCCAAACTTATGGGACATAATGCCAGCAGTGCTAAGAGGAAAATTGATAGACTAAATGCCTTCATATAGGAATTTGAGACATCTCCTACAAGCAATCTAATAACACAACTGGAAGACCATGAATAATACAACAAGATGTAGACAGGGCCAAGAGGAGTAGAGGGCTGGAAATAATCAAATTCAGTGCTGAAATCAATATACTAGAAATGAAATGATTCAAAGAATCATCGAAACCAAGAGCTGATTCTTTGAGAATATCAACCAGAGAGACAAACTCTTAGCCAAAATAACTAAAAGTCAGAAAGACACTATCCAAATGAACAAAATAAAAAAGGAAAAGGGTGATAGGAAGATGGAAATCGAAGGAATCATTAGGTCTTACTTCAAAAGTCTATACATCACAAAAACTTAGTATCTATATAAAACGGACAATTTTCATGGTAGATTCTACTTAGCAAAGTTAAATCAAGATCAGGTAAATAAAACATCCTATCTTACCCAAGGAAATAGCGGAAGTCTTCAAAAGTCCCTATCCAAAAAAGCCCAGAGCCAGATGGTTTCAGCTCAGAATTCAACCAGACTTCAAAGAAGAGTAAATACAAATACTCTTCAAACAATCCCACAAAATAGAAACAGAAGGAACATTAACAAATTAATTCGATGAAGACGCAGTCACATCACAGTCAAGACCCAAAAAAGACATAAACTTCAGACCAATTTCCATCATGAACAAGGACACAAAAAAACTCAGTAAAATACTCGCAAAACAAATACAAGAACACATAAAAGATATCATCCACCACTGTCAAATAAGCTTCATCCCAGGCATGCAGGAGTGGTTCAGTCTATAGAAATCCATCAGTTTAATCCACCACATAAACACACAGAAGGAAAAGAATTCCATGATCATTTCCATAGATTCCAAAAATCCAATGCCTGTTTATGTATAAAATTTGGGAGAGATCAGGGTCACAAAGCACATACCTAAACATAGTAAAGTCAATATACAGCAACCCTCTAGCCAACATTAACCTAAACAGAGAGAAACACAAATCAATCCCAATTGAGGACTTCTATTAGGTATTTGATTCATGACCTTTGTAAGCTTCATTTGTAAGCTTCATTTGTAAGCTTCATTTGTAAGCTTCACTGTAAGCTTCATTTGTAAGCTTCACTGTAAGCTTCATTTGTAAGCTTTGTAAGCTTGATTTGTAAGCTTCACTGAAATCAGGGACAAGGCAAGGCTCTCTGCTCTCTCCATATATTTTTAACATAGGAATTGAAGTCATCTGTCAGTCTGCAAGGAATTTAACCTATGATAGCATTAGATCTTAGAATATAAAGAACATTTAATTTTCAACATTTGATCATTTCCAATAATACATAAAAAATTCTGTTTGTATTATGGTTGTCTAAGGATTGGCCTTTATAATAGAATAAATAGATTCTCATCATTATATTAATGTATTTTCTTTCTGACTTTTTATTTTTCTGTAAAAATTTTCATTTAAAAAATAATATAATTACCTCACTATGCCTCTTCTTTTTCATTTCTCTAAGTCATCTCCCAGACCCACCTTATATTTATTCACTCTCAAATACATAGGCTCTTTCTTTTCTCATTAAATGTGTTTGTCTTGGTGTGTGTGTTTGTATATAAAAATGCAACCTGCTCATTCCATATGATTTTACTTATATATGTTATCACACAGTTGACCACAACCCTAAAAAGGCAGCCATGTTTTCATTTACAAAGACTTGCTTTTTTCTATTGTTGATACTGAAAATAACAACTGTGTTGTAAATGCAGTTCAGTTTCTTGTGCATTCAGAAACAATCAGATATGTAGTTTTCCTGGAGTTACTTTGAAGAAAGAATCATTAGGTTTGTTAATCACAGAAATACAAATCTATCCTGGACAACTGGAGAACTCACAATTAATGGAGAGCTCATAACATGGAACACTGCAAGAGCTGAGATGGTCATTCCGTGCACCCAAAGGTTGGTTTTTGAAAGTAGGGTGCATATGACACAATAGCATGAGAATTGCCACTCTAAATTCACACATTGTGTGGTTTCAGCAATGATTAATGGATTTAAGGATGAGTGTTAGAGACATATGGAACAGCACTACATTATGACACCAAGGTCACTTCTTAACTTTCCCCCTCTGCATTCCCAAGCAGTTTGAGTAAAAGTATTATTTTTCTACCTGTCTGGTTAGAAATATGCTGCTCTGGACAAAATGCACAAGAAAAACAGCAGACCGGCCTTTCTTTTTGTAGAACTTTCCAGAATCCTGGACCACAGCTCTGTGTACATACAGATAGAGGAGTCTGAAAACAACACAGAAAAACTGGTCACGGTATCGAACATCACTTTAAAATAGTTTAGGCTAAATACACGTAACCTATGGAAATTGCATTTGTTTATGAGGAACTCTGAGGTTTTAATGTGGGAATGTAGAATGGAGATTTCAACTTACCACACTTTCCAATACTAAATGTTCAACATCCCTTTTTGGTGACCAAACTATGACTCACTACTGCCTATCCTGTGTGAAATGTGTTGGACATCAAGATATCCTCTTCTGTGAGGCAGAAAGCCAGAACTTATTTTATTGTATGAATTTTGGGACAGTTGGATTTTAAGACAAGTATCCAATCATAAAACTTGCCTCCAAGCACACTTATTTCTACCTTTATATTTCCAATCTTATAGTAACACCCATGCACTCTGATTCAGCTGCAAAAGGAAGTTCAATTTTCTCATGAAAATGTTTCGGCCATTGGTGAATTATAATCTGTTACTGTGACTCTTACCCTTGACTCCCAATGTTAGGGGTTGTTTTATGCCTTTCTTTTCAAACATTAGTGATGTCATCAAATGGGACTTTCACCAGTTGCATTCTTTATAACATAACTAATAAAATCCTAGTGCAATTTTAGTTTGTTATACGTTAGAAATTTTGTAGGACAGGAAATATTTTTATCTTAGATCTCTTTTCTGCCCTGGTTTGGCAGTTTCTGTCTAATAAATATGTACATATTAACAGGAATGTGTTTCTGGATAACTGGATTAGCTGTTAAGAGTGCACATAGCTCTTGAAATGAAATATAAGTTCAGTTCCTGAAATACATATTGGGCAGCTCATATACATTGCTTAGAGAAATGTCTTGTGTCCAAATCCATAATTTATTAATTATTTATGCTAGCTCACATCCTTGTAAAATTATTGATATGCTTGAGTATGAGTTATGTGAATGGAAGGATGCTTGAGCATCAGCTAGCCTTTATAATTAAGATGCGAAAATTTACAGAACTTTGTGTGCATGTGTGTGTTTACATATAGAAACACACATACATGCCTTTATATAACCATGAGCACTCAATCATTCATTCACTGCATTATGAATCAACACAAACATTCAAATTCAATTCATCTAATTGTAGCTAAGGAATTAGCTGACATTATGTGTGTATGTGTGTATGTATGTATATTTATATGTGTATGTATATACATATATGTAATTCTGAAATATTAGTTCATTTCTGATTTAATGTCATCAAACAGAACTAAAGAGATGTTTTAGTATTTAACATGCATGCCACATAAGCAGGAAAATATGAATTTGATCATGATGAAAAGATGGAAGAAAAGTTGGGTACAGAAAAATAGGCCTGTAATCCAAACTTTATGATAATGAAGACAAAGAGAGAACCTAGGTAATTCTGTCCACTGAGTTCAGCAAAATCAGAAAGTAAGGGTTTCACAGATAAAAATAAAGTTGACAGCAACTGAAGAAGATAACCACGGTTGACTGGGATTTAAGAAGCACATGTTCTCGGGTGCATGAACATTCACACACAAGCTAATAGTCACAATAGACATAAGAAATTAAAAATTCACAATCATTTTAAAAGTTCAAAGAATCATTACACAATCAATTTTTATAATTCTTTACAATTAATTCCCTTCAAATTAAATACTGAAAAATTTCCAGACATGTTTTAATTTGCTTGGCCATTGAATCAGAACTTCATTGATGAAAAAGCCTTGATCTTGTGCACTCTTGAAGACAAACTCTCCCACTTTAAGTAGTAATGCATTTTGAAAATTATATGCAATAAAATTTTGTATATCATATGTTTCCCTAATATTCTTGTTCTCATCAAAGCTTATTTTATTTCCAGCAGCATTTATAAATTTAATTTTCCTCAGAAATGGATGCAGCTGAAGAGAGACATCATATGATATGAGTGGCCAACACAGGCTGACTTTAAAGAGGAGCTCATTTTCCCTCTCTCTACCATGGCTTTCTTTTTGAAAGTGCTTTGTTTATTTGTCTTCCCAGTTGTTTAGTGAGATTAAAACTATTCCCCATAGAAATAATACAAGAGCCAGTGAACACAAGTAGAAATATTGTCTATGAGATGGAAGATAGTATAGTATGTAGCATGTCCTTAGTTGGAAAAAAGTCCTGTGTCTTTCCAGCACCAGAAAAAAAAATATTTCCATTTAGAAGATGTAGAGTTGAAGAGGACCAAAATGGCAGCACCCGGTGGACCGGGTTACTAAGGCTTCAATTGTAGTGACTTCACAGCAAGTGGGGCCGTGCTGTGGAATTGAAAATGTTATGTTGTATGTGTCTATGCTTCACAACTGTACAGAAGATACTAGAATGAAAACCCCCACCAAAGTAAGTAAACATCACCCAGAGAATAACAGAAAATAAATAACACTGCTGCTGCAATAACAAATGAAAAAAAAAACACAAAAACTTGCTGCAATCATAAAAATCAAAATAACAGGCACTAGCAATCATTAATCATTAATATCAGTCAACATCAATGGACTCAATTCCTCAATAAAAAGACAAAGACTAACAGAATGGATGCTGAAATGGGACTCATCAATCTGCTGCATACAAAAGAAAAAACACAACTTAAAAACAAAGGAGGACATTACTTCAGAGTGAAGGGCTGGAAATATGTTTTTCAAGGAAACTGACCCAAGAAGCAAGTTGAAAGAAGCCATCCTAATATCTAATAAAGTAATATTTTAACTGAATTTATTCAAAACAGATATGAGAGGACACATATCATAGCAAAATGATACATATGATAGCAAAAATCCACCAAGATGATGTCTCAATTCTGAATGTATTGGTCCAAATACAAGGGCACCTACATTTGTAAAAGTAACATTACTAAAGCTTAAATCATAGACTAATACCTCCACAGTCATAGAGGGAGACTTCAAAACCCCATACTCACCAAAGGACATATCACGAAGACAGAAACTAAACAGAGAAACAATTATACTAACAGAAACACAAATCAAATGGATTTAATGGACATATACAGAATTTTTCCCCCAAAGAGGAATATACCTTCTTTTCAGCACGTCACAGAAGCTTTTCCAAAAGTGCGTATTGACTTAGTCAGAAAGCAAGCCTCAATAGGTACAAGGAAGTTGAAATAACTCCTTGTATTATATCAAACTACCATGGATTAAAGCTAGATATCAATAACAGTGGAAACAAGAGAAAACCTAAAAAAATCATGGAAACTGAACAATTCAGTGACCACTGGGTCAAGGAAGAAATAAATTAAAGATTTTCTAGAATTCAATGAAAATGAAGGGACAACATACTGAAACTTCTGGGACACGATGAAACAGTGCTAAGGAAAAGTTTCAATGCATTAAGTGCCTTCCTAAAAAGAATTAACAAATTCTTACAATATAAATTTAAAAACACATGTAAAAGCTCTAGAACAAACAGAAGTAAAAACAACCAAGAGGAACTGGCATCAGGAAGTAGTCATTTTCATGGATGAAATCAGTATCAGAAAAATTGGAAACAATACAAAGAATCAGTGAAACCAAGAGCTGTTTTTTTTGAGAACATCAACAAGATACACATACCTCTAAACAAACTAACAAACAGAGAGACTGTATCCAAATAAAAAAAATCAGAAATGAAAAGGAATAACTCATAAGAATCATTATATATTATTTCAAAAGACTATTCCACAAGTTTCAAAAATCTAAATGGAAGATTTACCTGATAGATTTCACTTACCAAAGTTAAATCAAGATCAGGTAAGCAGGTTAAAGAGTCCTATAACACCTAAGAAAATAGAAACCGTCATCAGAAGTCTCCCAACCAAAACAAAATCTCAGAACCAGATGGCTTTAGCATAGAATTTTACCAGAATTTCAAAGAGGAGCTCACACCAATACTTTAGAAACTATTGTACAAAACCAAACAGAAGGAACATTGCCAAACTCATCCTATAAATCCATAGTCACACTGGTACCTAAACCACTCAAGGACCCAACAAAGAAAGAAAAGATCAAACCCATTTCCCTTACGGACTTTGGTGCAAAAATACTCAGTAAGATACTGGTAAAACCAGTCTAAGACCACATCAAATAATCATCCACTATGATCAAGTAAGCATCATCCCAGGGATGCAGGTATGGTTCAACATAATTAAATCCATCACTGTAATTCACTGAAAGAAATAGTAAATAAACATGTTCATCTCATTAGATGCAAAAAAAAAAAGCCTTTGAGGTAATCGAGCATGACTTCATGATAAAAGCCCTCTAGATCTCAGGGATACAAGGCCCAAACATAAACATAATAAAGGTAATAAAACAACGAGCCGATAGCCAAAATCAAATTAAATAGGGACAAAATCAAAGCAATTACACTAAAGTCAGGGACAATAGAAGGCTGTCCACTTTCTTCATATCTTTTCTGTGTAGTACCGTAAGTTCTAGCTAGAGCAATAATCCAACTACAAAAGATCAAGGGGTCCAAATTGGAAAGGAAAAAGTCAAAATATCCCTATTCTCAGATGATACACTAGTATATATAAGTGACCCACAAAATTTTACCAGAGATGTTCTATAGTAGACAAACCCCTTCAGTAAACTGGCTGCTGTAAAATTAACTTATAAAATCAATAGCCCACATGAATGTAAATGATAAATTGGCTTGTAAAAAATTAGGAAAACAACATACTTCACAGTAACCAGAAATAATATATCTTGGTGTAACTACCCAAGCAAGAGAAAGACCTCTATTACAAGAACTTCACATCCCTGAAAAAAGAAACTGAAAAAAGATATGAGAAGATGGAAATATCACCCATGCTCATGGATCAGTAGGATTAACATAGTAAAAACAGCCATCCTACTAAGAACAATCTACAGATTCAATGCAATTACTATCAAAATACCAACCCAAATCTTCACAGACCTTGAAAGGACAATTCTCAATTTCATATAGAACGCCAAAACAAAAACAAAAAATTAGCTAAAGAATAGCTAAAACATTTTTGTATAATAAAAGAACTTCTGTAGGTAACTCCATCCCTGATTTCAAGTTGTACTAAAGAGCGATAGTAATAAAATCTTATGGGACAAAAGGAAAGCAGTGCTAAGAAGAAGTTCATAGTGCAAAGTGCTGCCAGAAAGAAGTTTGAGACATCTCATACAAGAAACTTAATGACACACCTAAAATCCCTAGGGGGAAAAAACAAGCAGATACACAAAAGAGGAGTAGACAATTAGAAATAATCAAACTCAGAGTTGTAATCTATGAATTAAAAACAAAGAAAACAATTCAAAGTATCAATGAGACCCAGAGCTGGTTCTTTGAAAAAATCAACAACATAGACAAATCCTTAGGCAAACTAACTAAAAGGCAGAGAGAAAGTGTCCAAATCAGCAAAATCAGTAACTATAAAGGGGACATAATGACAGATACTGAGGAAATCCAAACAATCATTAGGTCTACTATAAAAGCTTATATGCCACAAAATTTGAAAACCTAAATGAAGGGGACAATTTTCTTAATAGTTTCCAATTACCAAACTTAAGTAGAGATTGGCTAAATAGATTAAATAGTCCTATATGTCCCAAGTATATATAAGCAGTCTCAGAAGTATCCCTTACAAAAAAGCCTAGGGCCAGAGAGTTTCAGTGTAGAAATTTACAGACCTCAAAAAGAGCTAACTCCAGTTCTATTTAAATTATTCCACAAAATAGAAGCAGAATGAACATTACCAAACTCATTTCATGAAGCCACAGTCACCTTGATACCTAAATCTCAGGAAGACCCAACAAATACAGAACTTCAGACCTATCTCTCTTATGAACATTGATGCAAAAATACTCAATAAAATACTTGCAAACCCAGAACACATAAGAGATATTATCCACCATGACCAAGTAGGCTTCATCTCAGGCATGCAGGTTCAATAGACAGAAATCCATCATTGTAATCAATCATATAAACAAACTGAAGGAGAAAAACCACACGATAGTTTTCCTAGATGCCAAAAAAGCTTTTGACAATATCCAATACCTATTCATGTTTAACTAAGTCTTAGAGAGATCAGGGATACAAGGCACAAGACAAAATATGGCAAGCCTATAGCCAACATCAAACTAAATGGAGAGAAATTTAAAACTTTTTCCATTATACTTTTTTTTTTATCTTGAAAGCGTGGTTTATTGTCTGTGTGACTTATTTTTTATTTTTTATTTTTTATTTTATTTTTTATCAGTTACATTTTATTAACTCTGTATCCCAGCTGTGTCCCGATCCCTCATTCCCTCCCAGTCTCTCCCTCCCTCCCTCATCTCCACTGTGCCCCTTTCCAAGTCCACTGATAGGGGGGACCTCCTCCCCATTCATCTGATCCTGTTTTGTCAGGTATCTTCAGGACTGGCTGCAAAGCCTTCCTCTGTGGCCTAACAGGACTGCTCCTCCCTTCGGGGGTGGGGAGACCAAAGAGCCAGTCATTGAGTTCCTGTTAGAAATAGTCCCTGTTCCCCTCACTTTGGGAAACCAATTGGTTACTGAGCTACCACAGGCTACATCTGAGTGGAGGTTCTAGGTTATATCCATACATGGTCCTTGGTTGAATGTCAGTCTCAGAAAAGACCCTGTGCCCAGATATATTTGGTCCTTGTGGAGCTCCTATCCTTTCCCCAACAGACTAACTCCCCTTCTTTCTTATGATTCCCTGTACTCTGCTAAAGGTTTGGTCATGAGTCTTTGCTTTGAAAACACTGCTAGTTAGAGTCTTTCCGATGTGCTCAGTAGACTCCTGTCATACGTTCAATGCACATCCCATCTGTCTTTCTAAACGAGGATTGATCATCTTATCCCATGTCCACTCAATTGATTATCTATTTTAGGTGTATAGATTTCATTATGTTTATCATATCTTATAGGTCTATATAAGTGAATATATCCCATGTTTGTCTTTCTCCTTCTGGGATATTTCACTCAGAATGATCTTTGCTAGATCCCACCATTTGCCTGCAAATTTCATGATTTCCTCCTTTTTAATTGCTGAGTAGTATTCCATTGTATAAAAATACCACAATTTCTGTACCCATTCCACCGTTGATGGACATCTGGGTTGTTTCCAGGTTCTGGCTATTACAAATAGAGCTGCTATAAACATGGTTGAGCAAATGTCCTTTGTGTGTACTTGAACAAACTTTGGGTATATACCTAGCAGTGGTATAGCTGGGTCTGGAGGAAGCATTATTCCTATTTGTATTAGAAAGCGCCAGATAGCTTTCCAGAGTGGTTGTACCAGTTTACATTCCCACCAGCAGTGGAGGAGGGTTCCCCTTTCTCCACAACCTCTCCAGCATGTGTTACCGCTTGAGTTTTTCATCTTGGCCATTCTGATGGGTGTAAGGTGATATCTCAGGGTTGTTTTGATTTGCATTTCCCTGATGGCTAATGAGGATGAGCATTTCTTTAAGTGTTTTTCTGCCATTTGATATTCCTCTGTCGAGAATTCTCTGTTTAGCTCTTGTGAAAATGGCCATACTGCCAAAAGCAATCTACAGATTCAATGCAATTCCCATCAAAATACCAACTCAATTCTTTACAGACCTTGAAAAAAAGATTCTCAGCTTCATATGGAGAAACAAAAAACCCAGAATCTCCAAAACGATCCTGTACAACAACAGATCATCTGGAGGTATCTCCATTCCTGATCTCAAGCCGTACTACAGGGCAACAGTAATAAAAACAGCATGGTATTGGCATAGAAACAGAAAGGAGGATCAATGGAACCGCATAGAAGACCCAGAAATAAATCCACACACCTATGAATACTCGATATTCGACAAAGAAGCCAAATCCATTCAATGGAAAAAAGACAGCATCTTCAACAAATGGTGCTGGACCAACTGGATGTCTACATGCAGAAAAATGAAAATAGATCCATATTTATCACCCTGCACAAAACTAAAGTCAAAGTGGATCAAGGACCTCAACATAAAACCAGATACCCTAAATCAATTGGGAAAAAAAGTGGGGAACAGCCTAGAACTCATTGGCACAGGAGACAACTTCCTGAACAGAACACCAACAGCACAGGCTCTAAGAGCAACAATCAATAAATGGGACCTCATGAAACTGAAAAGTGTCTGTAAAGCAAAGGATACCGTCATCAAAACAAAACGACTGCCTACAGATTGGGAAAGAATCTTCACTAACCCTTTATCTGACAGAGGACTAATATCCAGTATATACAAAGAACTAAAGAAGCTGAAAAGCAGCAATCCAAGTAATCCATTATACTTTTAATTGTAAGATGAAAATGTTTTATTGGCCTGACCACAGCAAATTACTTACTAATAATATGAGGTTCTAAGCTTCCCCTGATTATGGGTGAGGCTTATTACCTGCCATGGTAGAAGCCAGTCTGTGTTTCTGTCTTCTTTAGATCCCATTTCAGTTTTGCTCAATAGCATTTTATGCAGGGCATGGGCCACTGCATACACTGCACTCCATATGGAATAGCTTGGCTCAGAAATAGTCATCATATCATTTATTTTCTCCTTAGTCTTTAGGGAAATATTCACTGGACAAAGTTTATGATTTCCACATTGCAAAGCAGGAGGTAAACAACTAAAATTGTCAATCCAGAACTTAGAGAAGTAAACATCTCCTGGGTAATGGGAGGGTGTAAGGGCCTCAAGAAACTGCTTGAAGCCAGGGATAGTTCTCTTCTTTAAAAATGAGAAGCTTCCACTGAATAGGTTCATCATAATATGCTTATTATTTATTATAGACTCTAAGTATGTTGAGTGTGGCTTTGCAAAGATCCACACCTTCTTTCTGAATAAAAAGATACGAATGTGTACACAGAAGAACAACAAGTCATCTATATCACCATAGAATAAATTCACATTTACTCGTGTATGTTGTTTCAAGTTCAGCAAACCATAATCATATTTTACATTATGATTCAAATTATCAGGGAGTTTTTGTGTAAAAGCTACACAGATATCTTCTGATACCATCTTTACTTTCAGGTCAGAGAGAAACTCCCTTCCTTTCTTATCATCAGACACAATGAGCCCCATCCACTTCCAGGCAAAGTGGAGCAATAAAGAGATCAGCCCTTGGGCTAGACCTCTGTCTTTAGTAGACATCTGATAAAGGGATGGAGACGTATCTTTGTCACTAAGCACGGAATCAAATGGTCCATATGTGACCTGAAGAAGCAAAGAAAAAAAAAGTGATTCTGAATTTCAGGTATTTGGAATCATCACCCTGAGTAAGGAAGTGACTTCATTATTCAAATATGAGGGTTAATATGAATATTGTTAAGGAGGATGTCTTCTGTGAGATTAGCTTGTCCCTAAATTATGTGGT
Source organism: Meriones unguiculatus (assembly GCF_030254825.1). NCBI lineage: Eukaryota > Metazoa > Chordata > Mammalia > Rodentia > Muridae > Meriones > Meriones unguiculatus. Next base: position 315,445 of record NW_026843672.1, read on the forward strand.
GGAGTACAGTCTTTTACAACTACTATAGGCTCCAAAGTTACTAAGGTGTCTGAAGCTGCCAATAAGTAAACAATAAGCAGCTCACTGGCTTTGAAAGGCATGATAGCTATCTCTTGTTGCAATAACAATGCCAAAAAGTATCTCATGTAGAGAAAAACTGCATAAAGCATTAACAGGTACTTTCTTGTCACATAACACCATATTTCCGAGAACCTTCATTTTTAGGAAAGCAAATACAGAGACTAACAAAGTTTTTAGAGATTCAGTTTCCTAAGTTAAAATTGTGTAAGTTAAAAGGCGAAAGATTTATGTGATATGAAGAGAAACTAATAAGAAAAATAAAATTAAAAAACTTAAAAAAATTGGGTAAGTTGTGAAGATCTGGGGCCACATTGCCAGAGGTTATTGTATCATCCCTCTCAATAGATTTGATAGAGAGAAAACTCAGACCGATTAAATTATTGTCTTTTACTTTTTATTACATTAGGTTAAAACACATTTACAAATTGTTTAACTGAATGATAACAATGAGAGTTACCAGGTGGGTTTTTAATCTTGATTATTTCTGACTCTTGTGCTCACCAAGTATTTTCTATATTTGTAGTAACGCCTGCTGATAGATGCATTTCTTCAGTGTAGCCTTGGATGAGTCAATTGCAACGATATAGCTAAGTGGTTGGTCTTTGTGGGTGCTATTCTGAGATCTATTTCCTGAATGATATCATTAATTCCTTGAAAAATTTTCATCAGTGATGGCATTAAACATTGATCCAAACTTAGTTACATGTCCTCGACTTTCTTTTTCCATGTGTAAGGTATTGACAACCATAGGAATTTTAAGATGTTTATATGCTAGATTGCATATTTAGGTATCTTTGTTGTAGAATTTGACTTATGATCAAATGCAGACTGTGTATCCACAGTACATCATCCATTGTTTGGAGATAGAATCATGGATACTACTCAGTGATCTGCTTAGAAATTCCCAGAATTTGCTGTCCATGCTTTTTACCACACTCTGTCATCTGTTAATTATTGCCATATCAAAATAATTCCTTCAGTGCTTTTTGAAATCTGCCTACACTAAACATAACCCATTTCTCTGTTTTCTTGTGTTTGTTCTGTTATTGTATTCTGTTGGTTTGTTTGTTTTGGTCAGGTCTAAGATGTGATTATGCTTAAAAATATGTTTCTAACTTACTTGTGGGAGATTGTAGAGCTCTGAAAGTGTTGCAATTGCAGCAGAAAATTCCGGCTTGGTTCCTGAAATGATTCCTAGAGCATTATGTTGAGTGTTGCACTTGTAGTTAGGGATATATTCACTCCTTCCAGACAGCCACATCAGGGGGCCCTCCAAGGTTCTTTTGTTAGAATTAAAGGCATTGTAGATGTGGGGACCCAAGGTCATATTGGGAAGCAGGCTTGAGTCCTTATTGATCTCTTCAATGGCAAAGTATAAGGTCAGCAAATATTGATAGTTTCTCCAAAGGAATCTAAACCAGAAGAACAGAATGATGGGTATTGTCAGCACATTTTTTCTCAAAAAGTCTTTGTCAAATATAGGAACCTAGAGGTCCTAGCCTTTGACTTTTCTTGTGACATGTAAATCTTGTGTGAATAAGCCTATGGCAACCCAGGAACATCATTGAACTTCTCCTAAACTCTCAGAAGTTTAAGTGTTCCTAATGTTTTTTGGTGTACATTGTGTGCATAAAATATCACATGTTTGTATCAGATGAGTACTGAATACATAGGTGCTTATGATGTTTCAGCACATGGAAGCACTGGGTTACAGAAGAGTCACTAAGGTGTTCACTAGGAATATAAGCAAGGGCTTCATATCCTTTTCTTTTGTCATTATTCAATTTCATACTCACTTATAAAAATTTCTAACAAGTTTATATGCACTCCTAGTGTTAAAGTGTCTCTTTGTGGTTTAGAAAGATGCCCAGGAATCTGTATATAGATAGACCGCTTTGAATAAAAGCTAGCATCAGTTCTAACAATGCAGTCTTTCTATCTACTGTTCATATCTAAAGATGGGTACTTTCCTTCCTCCTGTGTTGGCATTCCTTCTCTTTCCAGCTGCATTGGGCTCCTGATCAATGATTTCTCTATCTTGTGAAAGCATTCCTACGAGTTCTTTATTTTCAACATAAATTAGGAATCCTGATTTTTTTTTCTATTCAAGTACTCCACAACAATACAACTACCAGGATCTTAGGCTATGTAAATTCAATTAAGTAATGAAAAATATTCAAGTGAAAAATATTATAATAAGTTAGATGCTCTCTCTCCAAGCCCTCAGAGAGTTCTCCTGAGTATGGATTTAAGGAATGCAATGAAAATGATTTCTCTGCCACATATCGGTTGCTAAGATAGGTAGAAATGGCCTTTCTTTTGATCATATTTCAACTGTGGTAATGCTGACAACTGAACCATGAATTGCCACATATTTCACCCAACAATAAATCTCTGTCCAAAATAGGGACATGGTTGAATTAAATTCTCTACTCTGCATGGCCAAGGTAGGTTATTTTTCCCAAGTTCCTGCTCCATAAAAAATCTCTCAAGCCTCACAAGTCTGGTATTAGAGGCTCATGATGCCTTGTGTGGCAGCTGAAGACAATGTTGTTTTGTGTGACATACAAAGACCGTCAACCTCTGGTCCCTACATAGTCTTTGAAAATGCCATGGAGGATCCCAGACTGGGTGCCCAGGTATCCATTAAATCTCTGTCATTTTTACTGGTATAGAGGCCATTTGGATTATACTTCCTGCTCAAATTTACCCATCTCAGATCTCTTGTCATTTTCATAGCAGGTTGTCATTATAAAAGTTTAACAGATGTTATGAAACTTTAGGCAGCTCCGCTGAACAATGCTGCAGCTTCATGGTCAGTCCATATCATACATGAAAGTCAGGCCTTGTTCTTTTCTACAGATACAAGATTTTCCTTTGAAGAAGATATTACCTTGCTGGCTTCACACTGAAAAAAATCTAATCTCACAAAATTAGATTTAAATGAAATTCAAACTGAAGCTACTAATACCTAATAGTTTACATTTTATCATTCTTTCCTTTAAAAGAACTGGCTTGTCAATCATTTCTCCCAGTATTCAAACCAATCTGTCTCTGTTTAAATGCCTGGATGTTGGAAACAGACACTTTAAAGTTGATGTAAATTTTGAAAGTCTAAGAAAGGGATTTAAGGTATGTAAATGCAAGGTATAAAAATCTGAGAAAGTGGTTTAAAGTATGTAAAAAATGAGACTTAAAGAGTTTAAACTTTCTGATTTTAAAATATGAATCAGTGGAGTTCTGATATGCTATGAAAACCACCAGGGGAAAGCCTTGGCTAGTCTTCTCATAGTTACTGAATCAGACTTTTTAATGTCCTTACATTCCTGCTGAAGATATACTTCAATGCTTCTTATTGTGCTGAAATCTTACCTGCCATTACACATTCAGAGAGAGGAAAGGCTGTTAATTTTTAGTCCAGAACCATCCTTTCTGTTGCCCAAGCTTATCTGTAAAGCATCAGTCTACTCTAATTGTTTACAGACACTTGTTGACTGTTTTTGGTCAAACAGAATCTAGATTAAGACTTCTGTCAACTAACAATGCAGTCTTTTTATCTACTGTCTATATCTGAAGATGGGTACTTTCCTTCCTCCTGTGTTGGCATTCCTTCTCTTTCCAGCTGCATTCGGCTCCTGATCAATGATTTCTCTATCTTGTGAAAGCATTCCTACGAGTTCTTTATTTTCAAAATAAATTAGGAATCCTGATTTTTTTTCCTATTAAAGTACTCCACAACAATACAACTACCAGGATCTTAGGCTAGTATGTTTGTTTCCTGCTCAGAGAGGAAATATGTATTGTGGATTCAAAAGATACTTTTCAGCAAAGGACCATCCTAATCCCAAAACTGATGTTCAAATGAACACATGTACCAATTATAGCATCAACAAAAACCAGGAATATGAAAAAGCCTACTGACTCCTCCACAATATCATAAAAAATCAGCAACCTAACTCACAGTTTCTCAGAGAGATAAAGTGGTAGATAAATACTTCAGAAAGTAAAGAGATGAACAACAGAAAAGAAGACAGAATCAATAAATGGATTCAACCAGGCATTCAGACAAGAATCAACATTCTCCATGAGAACTTGGATGAGGGATAGAATAAACAACAATACACAGGAAAGACTGACTACCATAAAAGACAAATCATAAGACAAAATTGAGATTGTGAGGGAGGAGAAAGACAGATAGAAAGGTTGGAAATGAAAATCATAAAACCTCCAATCATATCACAGAACACTGGGTTTCCAGCACAGCTAACTAAGCAGAGGACAGAATGTGGGCATGAATGACATGAATTTCATAACATTACATTACAATATCAATGTAAAATAAATTAGTTATAAGTATGACGAGTCTCTAAACACTGAGTTCCTTTAAATATACTAAAACCAGAACACATGAAACTGGAGATTCTAAGATTTGTACTGAGGACATAGGGATATTCAAGTTCACTTTAGCAGAAACTCTCCAATTCTTGAAAGAAACAGATATTCAAACATAACACATTTAGATGGCCAAATAGACCTGAGAAGAATGGAAACTTATCTTGACATATTAGCATCAGTTAAAAAAAAACATAAGTTTGTCTATGTAATCACACCATGGAGCAGACACAAAAGTTGGTGGTTTCTCTTCCTGATTTCTTTCTTACTGGAAACATAACAAAGAGAAGTGGAAATGTTTGTAGATGCACAATGAAGCTGGAAAATGTCAAACTGTTTATCACATTGTTCTGGAACTAGTTCATAATCCTCAATGGAATTACATGTGTTTAGCAGGCAATGTACTATCTTGTAGACAGAACAAACATAGCACATTCAAAAAAGTACTCACTGAAAGTTGTTCCATAGAGGACTTGGTTCAGTGTCAAAAAGGTTCTGGACATTTTGGGGTAGATCAAGTAGGATGCGAAAGGGGATAAATGTACCAAGGATTATGTCTGCCTCCGTGTAGTTGCTAGGCTCCCGGTAATGAAAACAATTGAGCTGAGACATCCTGCTATGGGGTGATGTATATGCAGGTTGCTGGAGTAGGATGAGACAAAGCAAAAAAAGGAACATTTAGGCTCTTCACTACAAAGAGACAGTCTCCTGCATCTAGATTGATCCAGGGAGATTATTGGCTTACGTCCTGGAACAGGCTCAGACCTCAACAATGTCAGAGAAGGCTTTGTATGCTACAGCTGCTTCCTACTGTTGCTTCAGTCTCTCAGTCTGTGCATAGCCATAGGTTCTCATAACAGGTCGGTGCAAACACTGTAGCAAATTCCAGACAACTGAGGGTCACAGTACTGAGATATTTCTGTTGCTGTAGCCAGACTTGCTCTGAATTTTCTGTCTTTTTATTGTTCTATTTCCCTGTCATCCATGTACTCTTGGAATCCCATAGCCCTGGAGCTCTGCACCTGGTTCCACTATGTGGGTTAAAAACATGTTTGGTTCTTTCTTTCTTCCATCAACAACCTGTAATGATTTCATCATGGTCCACAGTGACTTTGGAGAGCACCAGAGTCTGAGACAAAATTGTAGTTCATCCAAAAACAGCTTGTTTGGTTTTGATTGCTGTTGTGAAAATAGTTTGAACATTTGATTTCTCCTTGGAAGGGGAGCAGGGACAGTCACGCTTTGATCACTTTGATAGCTCTTTGATCACTTCCACCAGTCAAGGTGGATAAACTAAGCAACAGGGAAAGTAGATCCAGACAGTTTTGATGAGACCTGATAAGCTACAGTAAGATAGTAGAGGAGGAGGACGTTCCTCATCAGTGGACTACAGGAGGGAAATGGGGGGCTGAAGAAGGAGATTTCTGTCATACTTTGACATGGGGTTTTGACCAAGAAAGTAAACACTAGTGATTCAGCCTTATGCAGGACACCTGGGTTCAGGGTTCTCAACTCAGCTTTTGCATTCAGACATCCTCCTGGATGTTTGGCACCAAATTCAGAATTGTACAGGACAAAAAGAGGGGGCAAGCTTCTCATAGTCAATTTAAGTCATGACAGGTAACACATTTACGACTTGTGTGCTTAGTTTAAAGTATCAGCCACTTTACTCTTTACATTCTTTCCTGATTAAAAGACAAATATGAATCATCTGAAGAATCAGGGTAGGAGTAGGCTTTAGGGCCTATGAATATGAACTCAGTTTTGAACCTGGCAGCAGAAGCTCTGAGATTCACTCAACTGTCTCATAACAACAACCAAAAAGAAAAATAATTTTCCCTATACTTTTTCTACTTTACTGCAATACTATTTATCATAATTACTACTGATATAATTTTATGGTATTATTATATATTATTGTTATAATATGATATATATAATATAATGCAAATAAAATTTTGATACCTAACATAGGTAAAATTCATTCATAAAAACGCAGCCATGAAATTTCAAAAGAGCTAAAATGCAAGAGGCTTTGAAGGTAGGAAAGTGAAAAAAATGATGTAATGTTAATTCTTATATATAAACAAACAAAATAATTAATTGATGTCTCCTATGTATAATCTTACAAAATTTGGTTACTGGAATTTTAAATATATATATAGTGATTACACACACAAATCAATCAATCTATCTATCTATCTATCTATCTATCTATCTGTCTATCTATCTATATCAATCCAGATATAGATAAATATACCTACACAGTGAAATTTCTATGTAGGCACCAGCTTAATTTCTCTATGTTTAATGAGTTGTGTAAGTGATGTATTCAGCGATAGAGACTTGCAGTGAATTTATGGAGAGCAAATTATAATACTGATCAAAGTTTGCATTGTTTGGGCATTCCAATAAGACTCCTTTGCCCACCACCTCAAGTAGATATAACCCATTCTTCTTTGATGACAAGTGACATCCTGTTGTGACTTTCTCATATTATTTCATTTGGATCACCTTCAGATATGTATATATTTTAGGAAGCTCCTGCTCTATTAGGTTACTACAGTAACATTCAATTGACATTTCATATTTGCTGTCTCTCTTCATATTACTTTCCTTAATGTCCTCTTTCTTCCCCACTTCCAACCCATTCTTCTTTATGAGCCCATTCTCCATCTATAAATAACTATTTTACTGACCTGTCCTAAAGAGATCTAGTTACTTGTTCTGTGTGTATCCTACATGGTTTAATGTACTGTACATTGCTTATCATTCACTTTAAAAGTAACAGCTGTAGCCAATGGCAGTTCAGTGTCCAAATGGGTTACATAGTAATGGGAAGAGGGACTGCCTCTGACATAAACTGATTGGCTTGCTCTTTAATCACCTCCCCCTGAGGGGGGAGCAGCCTTACCAGGCCACAGAAGATGACAATGCAGCCACTACTGATGAGAACTGATAGTCTAAGATCAGAAAGAAGGAGAGGAAGACCTACCCTATCAGTGAACTTGAGGAGGGGCATGCATGCAGAAAGGGAAGGAAGGGTGGGATTGGGAGGGGAGGAGGGAGGGGCTTATGGGGGGATACAACGTGGATAAAGTGTAATAAATAATAATAATAAAAATTTAAAAAATATATTTAAAAAAAAAGAAATGCCTGAGAATCCAGACAGGCATGTCCAGCCTTTTGACATTGCCAGAACAATGCTGTCATCTATAAAGTTCATGCTAGACAATTGTGCTATTACCTTTTTAAGAAAAATCCTTCTCCCAAACAGTAAAAAAAGTAATATTAACATGTGAGAAGATACATGCAATATTTGTATTTTTGAACTTGTGTTACTATATACTCAGTGTGATTTTTTTCTAGTTTGCTTGCAGATATGCATATTCTTTCAAATTTCATGATTTACTTTGTAAAATGACTGAGTACTATTTTGTTGTATAAATGTCCACATTTTCTTTATTTATTCTTCTGTTATGGACATCTGGGTTTTATTCAATTTCTGGCAGTGTTGATTAAAACAATCATACACATGTTTGCATAAATGTCTCCATGGAAGGATGAAAGATTCTTTGGATATATACCCAACAGTGGTATAGCTGGTTCTTGAGGCAGAACATTCTCCATATTGCTGAGGAAAAGCCACAAATATGTCCTTAGTGGCTATACATTTTGGTACTCCTACTAGCAATGTCTGAATATTCTTAGCCATTGTGACTCTCTTTAGACCATACCTCAAATTACTTTTGGTTTCCATTTCTTCAGTGACTATCAATGTTGCACATATCTTTAAATGTTTCTCAGCCATTTGAATTATTTCTTTAAGAATTCTCTTCTGATATCTTCTTATATTTCTTTCTTCAGAGACTGAAGGTTTTTTTTTTTTTCATACAAGTCTTTCACTTGCTTAGTTACAGTTACACTAGGGTACTTTATGTCCTTTGTGGCTATTGTGAAGGGTGTTGTTTTCCCAATTTCTTTCTCAGCCCTTTTGTCTTCTGTATACAGGAGTGCTACTAATTTTTTTTTCAGTTGATTTTGTATCCAGGCACTTGGATGAATGCATTTATCAGCTGTAGAAGAATTTTTGGGGTCACTCAGGTATACTATCATATATCATCTGCAAATAGTGACATGACATGAACTCATGGGCTGGCTCTTTGATCACCTCCACATGAGGGGGTAGCAGCCTTACCAGTCCACAGAGAAAAACAACGAATCCAGTACTGATGAGACCTGATAGACTTGTGTCAGATGGAAGGAGAGGAGGTCGTACCCTATCATTGTATTGAGGGAGGGGCATAGGAGAAGAAGGAGGGTGGGATTGGGAGGGGATGGGAAGGGTGCTACACCTGGGATACAAAGTGAATAAACTGTAATTAATAATAGTAATAAAGAATTCTTTATTTAGAATTATATTGTGTATTATTCGTATTGTATATTTTCTTGATATCTAATTTTTCTTTTGACTTATTTATTCATTTGAATATTAGAATTTATTTGGGTGTGTAGTTGGTGAATGTATTTTAGCTTTTTTTACACTTCTTCATTTTCAGAATGATGGCGGTCCTTTGTTATGAAGAAGATTTTAAGTTATCTGCTGTAATATTGAAGATGGTTTATCTTTATGCCCGGGCAAGGGCTAGGAAGATCTCCCCTACTCATTGACAACTAAGATTAATACAGTAAAACTCTCCATCATAAAAAAATGCAATCAACATTAACATTCAGTGCAATCCTCATCAAAATTCCAGACAATTCTTACCAGATGTTGAAAGGACAATTTTCAGCTTCAAATAGAAGCACAAACAAACCATGAAACCTAAAACAATCCTAAATAAGAACTTCAAGAGGGATCACCCATCCAAAGATTAAATTGAACTAAAAACTATAGTAGTAACAGCATGGTACTGGCAGAGTAACAAACACTTTGGTCGATGGTGAGATGAAAAACCCATGCAGAAATCCAAATACCTATGGACAGTTAATATTTTTAAAATAAGAAATCTTGAAATAAACACTGGAAAAAAAAGACAGCATCTTCACCACATTGTTGTGGTCAAACTAGAAGTGTGCACATAAAATAATTCAAAAGATCCTTATGTATCACTCTGAACAAAACTCACCAAAATAGATTAAAGACCTCAGTAAAATCAAGAATTAGAGAATCTGATGGATGAGAAATTAAGGAATAGTATTTTCTCTAGTCATGAGAATGTCTTTGTCATGTTTTGGACTGTGTTGGTGAGGCTTATCACTTGAGTTTTTGATAGACTTCTTCAGCCATTTTTTATTTCTAGATATATCTCAGTTTTTCATTTTATCGATTCCTTTTGTAATAAAGTGTCTTCAACTATCATCAGTGTTTTATTTCACTTTTTGTTTTCACAGACATCATTGAGGTTTTATATATATCCTGTGCTATATCCTTGATTTATCTATGTTTTGAAATCATTGTCTTGTTCTGTGGCTATATTGAATTCCTCAGGGTCTCCTCTAGTAGGGTTGTGGTGATTTGCTGTCTTGGGTGTTAATGATTTTTATTTCACTCTGGTGTCTAGTTATCTGGGTTTGGGATAATTGTGATTCTAGTTGTTGCTATCTGCACTTGTCTATTTTAGGTTTATGATGTTTAATTTCTTCACTTCTGTTTCTCTCTCTGGATCTTAGGAAAGGGTGTTGGCTGTTTATTGTCTTGTAGAAAATTCTTCTGAGTGTGTGCCTTGATAGATAGGTCATTAGGGATATTATCGAGAGTGTTCTGAGGTGTGGGTGATTACACTAAAAAATAATGATGCATAAAGATAGCCCTTACCTCAGAGTATAGGGCTGGAAAAGCTTTGAAAGCAAATTGACCCAAAAAAAAAACAAGATGAAGTAGCCATTTTCATGTCTCAAAATAAGTTTTCAATCAAAATTAATCAAAAGAGATGGGGAAGAACACTTTATACTCACTAAAGGAAAAACCCACCACTACAACCACTCAATAATGAACATCTATGATGCAAATGTAAGGGTAGTGTCATTCATAAAAGAAATATTACTAAAGCTTAAATCACACATTGGATCTCACACATTAATAGTCAGAGACTTCAGCACAGACTTTCTCCAAAGGACAGATCAAGACAGAAAGTAAGTGGGGAAATAAATAAACTTACAGACATCTTGAATCAAATGGGCCTAACAGATATATACAGAACATTTCTCAGTGGCTTGGGAAACCTCCAAATTTGACCATAAAATCAGTCACAAAGCAAGCCTCAGAAGATATAAGAAGATTGAAATAACTCCATGAATCTTATTAGACATCCATGGATTAAAGCTAGACTTCAACAAGAGAAACACCACATGATCATGGAAGAAACAAAGGAAGAAATAAAAGACATTTTAGTTTTCAATAAAAATAAAGGCAAAACATACCAAAGCTTATGAGACACAATGAAAGTAATCCTAAGAGAAAAGCTCACAGCATTTTGATAAATGAAGTGCCTTCATAAAGAAATTGGAGAGATCCCAAATTAGTAATTTAGCAGCACACTTGAAAGCTCTCTAACAGAAGGAAGCAAACACACCAACATGGAGCAGTTGACAGGAAATATTCAAACTTGGGGCTGCAATCAGTCCATTGGAAAAAAGAGACTGATACAAAGAATCAATAAAACCAAAAGCTGGGTCTTTGAAAATATCAACAAAATAAACAAACCGTTAGCCAAACTAACTGAAAGGCAGAGGGAGAGTATCCAGATAAAAAACATCAGAAACAAAAAGGGGTCATAACTGCAGACAATGAGGAAATCCAAAATAATCATTAGGACTTACTTCAAAAGCCTGTATTCCACAAAATTTAAAAATATGAAGTAAACAAATGATTTTCTGGATAGATTTCACCTACCGAAGATAAATCAAGATCAGGAAAAAGTTTAAACAGTCTAATAACCTCTAAGAAAATAAAAGGAATCATCAAAAATCTCCCAACCAATAAAAATGTTCAGATCCAGATGGTTTTAGTGCAGAATTCTGTAAGACATTCAAAAAAGAACTAATTCAGATATTCTTCAAATTATTCCACAAAATAGAAACAGAAGAAACATTGCCAAATTCATTCTATGAGGCCACAGTCATGCTGACAACTAAACAGCACAAAGACCCAACAAAGAAAGATAATTCCAGACTAATTTCATGCATGAACTTCCATGCAAAAAATCTCAACAAAATACAGACTGAATCCAAGAACACATCATATACATTATCATGGGGATGCAGGGATGGTTCAACATACAAAATGTCATCAATGTAATCCACCACATTAAAAAAATTAAAGAAAAAATCACATGGTCATCTCATTAGATGGAGAAAATATTGTTGACCAAATTCAACATCCCATCATGATGAAAATCTTAGAGAGATCAAAGATACAAAGTCTATATTTAAACATAATAAAGTTTATATACTGTAAGCTGATTGCAAGCATCAAAATAAATAATTGTAGAAATATTGTAGAAAAATTCAAAGCAATTCTACTAAAATCAGGGACAGGAGAAGAATGTCCACTCTCTCTGTTCCTCTTCAATATAGTACTTTAAGTTCTAGCTAGAGCAATAAGACAACTAAGGGAAATAAAGGGCATACAAATCAGCAAGGAAGAAGTCAAAATATTGATATTTGAAGATGAGGTGGTAGTGTATGTAAGCAACCCCAAACATTCCACTAGAGAACTCCTATAGCTGATAAACAGCTTCAGCAAAGTAGCTGGATACAGGATTATTTTTTTTAAAAATCTGTAGCCTCCTGTACATAAGGGACATGTGTGCTGAGAAAGAAATTAAGAAAACTACACCATTCATAATATCCACAAATGCTATAATGTATCTTGGTATGACTCTAACCAAATAAGTGAAAGACCTGCATGAAAAGAACTTCAATGGTCTGAAGAAAGAAAATGAAGATGTCAGAAAATGGAAAGATCTCCCAATTTCCTGAAACCATAGGATTGACATAGTGAAAATGGCCATCTAAGCAAAGGCAATCTACAGATTTAATGCAATCACATCAAAATACCAACACAGTTCTTTTCAGATCTTGAAAGAACAATTCTAAACTTCATATGGAAGAATAAAAAAAAACAAACAAACAAACAAACAAAAAAACAAGAACAGCTTAAACGGTCCTAGACAATAAAAGAACTTCTGGAGTTATCTACATTCCTGACTTCAAGCTACAACACACAGCAATAGTAATAAAACTGCATGGTACTGGCATAGAGATAGACTGGTTGGTTGATCAATGGAATTGAATCAAAGACCCAGAAATAAACCCACATACCTTTGGTCAATTGATTTTTGACAAGGAAGCCAGAACCGTACAAAGGAAAAAAGACAGCATCTTCAACAAACCATGCTGGTCTAACTGTATCTCTCCATGTAGAAAAATGCAAATAGATACATATTTTTCTTCCTGAAAAAAACGTCTCAAATCCAAGTGGGTCAGAGACCTCAATATAACTGCAGACACACGAAATCTGTTAGAAGAGAAACATGGAAAGAACCTTGAACTCATTGGTACAGGAGACAACTTCCTAAACAGAACACCAACAGATCTATAAGGAGTAAACACTATGAATGAAACTAAATATCAGTCTACACATTAGGAAAAGAAGACATCAATCCTATTTTTAATAAAGTGCAAATATCCAAACTATAGAATGGACTCAAGAAATCAAACTCCAATAAAAATGACCCAATTAAATAATTTGCACAGAACTAAATAAAGAATTTTCAACAGGGAAATCTTGAATGCCTTAGAAGCACTTAAAGAAATGCTCACCTTCCCTCATCATCAGAGAAATGCAAATCAAAATGGCTCTGAGATTCCACCTCATACCAGTCTGAATGGCTAAGATCAAAAATCTCAAATTGTAGCACATCCTGGTGAGGATGAGGACAAAGGGGAACAAGCTTTCCTTACTGGTGTGAGTGTAAACTTTTACAAGCACTTTGGAAAACGATCCGGCTTTTTCTCAGAAAATTGTGATGACCTAGCTATACTACTACTGAATATACACCCAAAAGAGGCACTACAAGAAGGACACCTAATCAACTACATTCATAGCAGTTTTATTTGTAGTAGCCAGAATCTGGAAACCACCTAGATGTCCCACAACTGAAGAATGGATAAAGATACCGTGGCACATTCACACAAACGATAATACTCAGCCATTAAAAACAAAACAATCAACTTCCACTGCTTTCCCCAGCCAGCGGTGAGAATTTTTTTTTTTTTTGAATTCTCTGTTTCTTATCAGGCAAAGAAATCTTGCATTGAGCACAGCATAGACAAACCTTACCCACTCCACCCCATTCCCTTCCCCCATATCGGCTGCATATGACAACAACTTCACGTTTGGGTCGGGACCTCTGGAAAAAAAAAACAAGTTTCTCTAGGATTATAGTAATCAGATTAGAATAGGATAGAATATTGTCATAGTGATTATGGCATTTAAGGAGACCACAGGCCACAAATGCACACCCTCATGGTTTTATAAATGGCAAATGCGCCCAGGTCAGGCCTGCACAGGTAAATGATGAGAGACACTAAGGGTGAGGAAAGGAAGACCCTCTTCTCCTCTCCAGAGATGCTCTCCAAGCTCAGACACACCCAGGAACCTTTGCGGAGGAATTCATCCAAACCCTTCCTGGATGAGAGAAACTCCTGGAGGAGTTTCAAATTCCCTGCAGTCACCAGAGTGGTTAGTGCCACCTGAATTCACTGTGCCAATTGCTTGAGAAAAATTTGAAGGCACTGATAGAAATTTGAAGGAACTGATGACCCTTTGGACTCTGAGTTCACAGCTCTAGTCACTAGCTTTCTGCTAGTCATTGGCAGAGGGTTTAGGTGTTGTGCTAAGCACATTGGCATCTACTATATACAATATATTAAGGATAAAACCCCTCAGCAAATGATGTCCTCACTAAAATAATTTCTAAACCAAAGGTCCCGAAAACTTCAGTCTTAATTTGCATACATATTCTACTACTAAAACTTCATGATCATTATTAGTGAGAAAGTAAACTCATCTAAGTGTTGTGCCAGCCAACTCTGAAAACATTAGTAGTGGATATTTTGGGAACAGTGACTGTCTCTGACATGAACTGATTGGCCTGCTGTTTGATCACCTCCCCCTAGCAGCTTTACCAGGCCACAGAAGAAGACAATGCAGCCAGTCCTGATGAGACCTGATAGACTAGGATCAGAATGAAGGGGAGAAAAACCACCCCTATCAGTGGACTGGTGGAGGGGCATGGGTGGAGAAGGGGAAGGGTGGGCAAGATTGGGAGGGGAGGAAGGAGTGAGCTACAGGGGTGATACAATGTGAATAAATTGTAACTAATGAAAATTAAAAAAATAAACAAAAAATAAACTCAATCGACTAGGATAATCTCTAGACTGGACAAAGAACCCCAGGTGGTCAGGGCTTGCTGGGGATAGACAGGACCATTTCAGGAGTATTCCTGGATCCTCTGTTCCTAGGTGGAATCCACCTCCCTAGGGCACTCAGAGGAAAGCCCAAGATGACCGCCCCAGCCCAGGCAGCCCAGAAACCATAGGCGCTTCTGAAGATTGCTCAACTCTCTTCCTGCCCCGCCAGCTCGGTGGCATGTTTCTAAAATCCCCATCTGAACAACATAAACAGGGAACGTGCGGCAAAAAGCCTTGGCGGTGCAAATTCCAAGCTTCCAGCCAAGGGCGAGAGAATCTGCTGCGAGACCAGTGGCAAGCAGGCGACAGAGAAGTGCAAACTTTCCAAGTGACCCCGCGCCCCTCCACGCCCTTCTCCCCCCACTGCAAAAGGGAGAGAGAAGGCGGAAGGAAAGACCCTGCTCCAGGAGAATAAAGAATGGGGAGGGGGGCGTTGAAGCAGAGGCTGGCCTCTAAGAGCTCGGCCTCGGTGGCGACCTTCTTCCCGAGCTGTGGGTCCCAGCGTCCTTGGAGGAAACCTAATGCTGAGCCCTCTCGGGTGGGGCGGGGCAGGAGATGGCGTGAGGCGCAGCGCAGGCGCAGTGCGCGCCTCCAGTGTCAAGCGTGACGGAAGCGCCGTTGCTATGGCTACAGTCGCTGAAGAAAAGACGCTGAGCTTGTCCTGGGCCTGGTGGGTGGCGGCGGCGAGGGTGGCGACCAGAACCCTCTTCCTGGGCGCAGTGGCGGCGGTCGTGTTTCGGCTAATGGATTACTTCCTTGTGGTAGGCTGAGACCAGGAGAAGCCAGGTAAGGTTGTGGGGCAGGCGCCTGAGGGATCCGCCTCCGCCCTCCCCGGGCTCCGCCTCCCTCCTTCTCTGGGCTCCGTCTCCGCCTCCTCCCCTGGGCTCCGCCTCTGCTCCCCCGGGCTCCGCCTCCGTTCTTCCCGGACTCCGCCTCCGCCCTCCGGGCTCCGCCTCCGCCTCTCTGGGCTCCGCCTCCGCCTCTCTGGGCTCAGCCTCAGCCCCTGGGCAGCAGTTCCAGTAGCCTCTGCGGGGCGTGAGGTGGGGTGGGGGAGCTTCGACATCCCAGTCTAATGAATGTACTGGGAAAGGTGACAGGAGCCTTGCACATTTCTAGGAACATTGTTTCAGAATGTATGTGCCGGCGTTCCAGAATGAAATGTTTCTTAAATCAAAGACAGCCAGCCAAACACTGCTGGCTTTCACATGATTTGATTGTTCTCTTTATTCTTCAGAATATTCCTATAAGGAACAGTTTGGCAAATACACTGCTGTTTATACTTTAATGGACTTGCAAACCAGGAGTATACAGGGTTCACACAGGGTTATTTTCTTATTTTTATTTCTTTGTGTTGTTATTTATAGATAAACGGGATGTAATAACAAGGTTACTGTAGAGCTGAGAAAGCTCTTTTATTTCAGGATAATTCCAGTTTTATACTTGCAAGGAATTTTAGCTACCAGCCCTGCAGCCCCTTGTCTCTGGAGGTGCTTAGGTTGTGTTTTGCTGATTGTTAGTCTTTGGAATCAGTTTTGTTTTTAATTTTGTTCAGTTTTTTATTTACATTTTTCTTCCCCCTACAACAATTTTATTTAGTTTAGTTTAGTTTTTGTTTGTTTGTTTGTTTTGTTTTTGAGACAAATTCTCTCTATAGAGCCCTGGCTGTCCTGGGATTCCCTATGTAGATGAGGCTGGCTTTGAACCTAGAGAGATCTCCCTTCCTCTGCCTCCCAAGTGCGGGGGTTAAAGACCATGCCCAGCTTCCCCCACAACAATTTTGAAACAATAACAAACTTGAAAAAAGTTCCAAGTATGGTACACAGTTAATTGCTGTTTTACTTTGGACATTTTGAGAGGAAGCTGCTGACCTTATGTCCTGTCACTCTGAGTGGTTTAGTGTCAGTTTTATACAAACAAGAACGTTGTCCTACATAATGACAGTGCAGTTATCAAAATAGGAAATTCACGCTGACATAGTATTCCATTTAATGTAGGTTTTATTGACTATGTTATTACTCACACAAATGTCGAAAAAAGCTGGTACATTTAAGTGTTGCATTGTTTCTTTATCTCCTAAGTCTCTTTCAGTATGGAACAGTTCCCTCATCTTTTTCATGATCTTGTCACTTTTGATAACTAAGTGTCAGATATATATTTTTAATTAAAATTTTATTTTAATATTAATTATAGTTTATTCACTTTGTATCCCAGTTGTATCCTCCTCCCTCCTCCCCTCCCAACCCCACCCTCCTTCTCTCATCTCCTCCTATGCCTCTGTCCAAGTCCATGAATAGGGGTGGTCCTCCTCCCCTTCCATGTGACCCTAGCATATCCGGTCTCATCCGAACTGGCTGCATTCTTCATTAATTTATTTATTTGTTCATTTTACATCCCACTCACAACCCCATTCCCTCCTCTCCTCCCAGTGCCACCCTCCAACCCACTTGCCCTATAACACCCCACCCCTAAACAACCTAACCTAGCACATCAAGTTACATCAGGATTAAGTACGTCCTCTTTCACTGAGGCAAGACAAGACAGCCCTGCTAGGAAAATGGGACCCAGAGGGAGGTGATAGAGTCCAAGTCAGAGACAGCCCCTGTTCTAGTTGTTAGGGGACCCACTCGAGGAAAAGCAGCCCATCAGTTTCATATGTGTAGAATGGAAGGACTAGTCCAGGAATGTTCTTTTGTTGGTGGTTCAGTTTCTGTGACGCCCCATGGTCCCAGGTGAGCCAGGTGAGCTGGCTATGTAGGTCTTCTTGTGGTATCCTACCCCTCCATCTCCCTCAATCCTTTCTCTAACTCGTCCACAAGACTCCCTAAGTTCTACCTAATGTTTGTTTGGCTGTTGGTCTCTGCAACCTTTTCCATTATCTGCTTGATGAAGCCTCTCAGATGACAGTTATGTTGGTCTCCTGTCTACAAGCATAGCAGAGTATCATTAATAGTATCAGAAGTTGGGTCTCTCCCATGGGTTGGGTCTCAAGTTGTGCCAGTCATTGGTTGGCCATTTCTTCAATCTCTGTGCAATCTTTTATCCCTGCATATCTTGTAGGTGGTCAAATTTGAGTGAGAGTTTTAAGAGTTGGTTGGTGTCCCCTCCCTCCTCTAGCTACAGGATGTGTCTACTTCAGTCTCAATATCTCTGCTGCTAGGAGTCTCATCCAGGGTCACCCCCATATCTTCCCAGGCACCTCCAAAATTCCAGGTATTCATCTTGTCTCAGAGATGCTTCAACACCAATTTCCCTTCTCTCCTAGCCCTCACCTTTATCTCCACATTTGAAACCCCTCCTGCTCCTCTCTTCACCCCCTCTTTTATCTACCTCCTTTCCTCCTCCTCTTCCCATGTCTGTGATGTCTATTTTATTTCCCCTCCATGCTATTTAGTTTATTTGGGTCTATAGGTTGTAGCATGCTTATCCTGTACAAAATGGCTAATATCCCAGATTAGTTATTTTTGTAAATTGTCTCTCAGCTCTCTTTGCTCTCATGGAACAATATATATATTTAGGCAAGGATATCACAACAGTGGCACACACTGTCTTGTCAGATGGTACATAATTTTACTTTGATTATTTGTAATCAGTATCTGCAAGGCTTTTCTGCTACAGAGTTAATACCCTACACCCTTATGAGTACCTTGACACTCTATGTGTTGGTTCTCATCAAAATGTTAATGCATTTGCCACACTTACATCAGTATGGATTCATGATTCATGTGTCTTCTGTAGTAGACTGTATTGTTGTTTGTTTCAGTCTGCTGGGGCTACTGTGACAAATGATTTATAAACAAAGGCATTAGTTTTCACAGTTGTCAACTCTGAAAAGTCTAAAGTTAAAATATGAGGTCTAGCTGGGGGCATGCTTTTCTACAGTCCTGTTCTCGCTTTAATCTCAGTGGCCTAAAGGACCACATGATTTTATAGGATCTCTTTAATAAGGTTATGAACCTATTTATAAGTACTTCACCTCTAAGACCTGAGTGCCTTCCAAAGATCTCATGCAGTTCTGTTACTTTAGGTCTTAGAACTTCAATATAGAAATTTTGGGAGGACATAAATATTCAGACCATTCATTTCGATATTTAAATTGTTTTGTCATAGGACCAAAGAGAGCTCATACATCTGGCTCCAGTGTCTTTTTTTAAGATTTTTTTTAATTATTTATACAATGTTCTGCCTGCATGTATGCCTGTAGGCCAGAAGAGGGTAGCAGATATAGATGGTTATGAGCCACCATGTGGTTGCTGGGAATTGAACTCAGGTTGAACTCATTGAACTCATTCTTTGAGAATCATTACTTTTTGACCTATGGTATTTCTGGCATACATGCACACCCATTTCTTCTCCTTTGTGGTGTTAAGCCTCTGACATGGGGCTGCTTACACAAAATGCCAAGTGTGGCCCTGTAATCAACTATTCCTCTAGGGATCCCTGCTTTCTCCCAGCAGAGGCTAATTTCTCATTGCTAGCATCATTATCACTGTTGGGTTATAAGTATTCCCAGATTCTCTTCATGTGGAGGTAGAGGATATATTTATCCATATTTTCACATATATGTATATTTCTGTCTCTGTACATTGAAAACTGTGAACTAATTCAGTACTTCTGATTTCAGCCCAGAAATCTAGCATTTGCATTTTTCATGTCTTCTCAAACAGTGAGAAATCAGGCTTTGCACACACATATCTTGTTTATTTTATTTTTTTGCTGTTGTTTATAATGACTCGTTTTCTCTCCCTACTGAGGCTATTTCTTCATTTCTTATCCTCCTTCCTCACTTCCATCCCTGTTGGATCTAAGAACCCATGTTAGGAAGCCACCACACAGGGTCTACAATACTTGCTTGTACAATGGTGCTTGTGTTTATGATGGTTTCTGTGGACATTCTTCTCATTCTGCTCATGCTCTGACCTCACATTTAGGCATCTTCACCCTCACTCCCTTTCCATCTTAATGCTCAAGGCCAGTTTGTTCCTTCAACTTTGACCCACAGTTTCTGATACAATGTGTTTGGCTTTGGCCATTCTCTGACCACATGAACAAAGGGAAGATTTCTTTCTTTCCTTTGGTTTTTTAAATGGAACTCAGACTGTTGCATACATTCTAATCTGAAGTGTGAAGTGTATACTTTTTACTGTTATATTTTTGTACGATTTTTGTGGTTTATTCAAGCATAAACTTTGTGTGAAAAATAGGGCAAACAGTTCAGTGGTTTTAAGCAATTATATAACTAGTACAATCACCACCACAACCAAGATATTGTACATTTTCTTCCCTATAGAAAGTACTCTTATGAAGTAGGCCATGGTGGTGCATGCCTGTAATCCCAACACTCAGGGAGGTATCTGCAGTCAAATCTTTGTGAGTTCGAGGCCAGGCTGGTCTACAAAGAGATCCCAGGATATGCAAGTCTAAACAGAGAGGTTCTGTCTTGAAAAACAAAACAAATGCCCTATAATGCTCTTTTGCAGTGTGTTTTGTCCTTGTTTTCTCCTGCTTACAGATCTGCTTTCTGTATGTATGATTTTGTTGTTTGTAGATTGGCATATAAATAGAATCAGACATTTAAAAATGTTTGGCTTATTTTCCACTTTGATTCATACCCTGAGATTAACCCATGTTGTACAATTTTACCCTTGCACTGCTCCCCTTTTCCTTCAGTGTTGATGATTGAATTCAGTGCCTCACCCATGTTAAGCATGTACACTACCACAGAGCTAAAATCATTGTTCTTTTTATTCCCATTCTGTTCCTTCCTTTCCTTTCCCTTAACTTCCTTTCTTTCCCTTTCTCTTCCCACCAGTCCCCTCCCTTACCTTCCCCTTCCTATTCCTTTTCCTTCACTTTGCTTTTCCATCTCATCCATTCTGCAATCCCTTCCCTTTCTTTCTTTTCTCTTCTTTTTCATTTCCCTTCCTTTTCCTTTCCCCTTCTGATCCCTTTCCTTTCCATTTCCCTTCCCTTCCCTTTCTCTTTCCTTCACTTCCCTTCCCTGTGTTCCCTTCCCTTTTCTTTCCCCTTTCCTTCCATTTCCCTTCTCTTCCCTTCCATTCCCCTTTCTTCTTCTTTCCCCTCCCTTTCCCATTTCTTACCTTTCCCTTCTCCTTTCATTTTCCTTCCCTTCCCTTTCCCTTCCTATTCCTTTTCCTTTCTATTCTCTTCTCTTTCCCATCCCTTCCATTTCCATCCCTCCCCTTCTCTTTCCCTTTCCTTTTCTTCCCTATCCCATCCCTTCCCTTTCCCTTCTCATTCCCATTTACTAGGTATGGTGTATGATTTCCACGTAGGACAGCAGGAGGTGAGCAATCAAAATTGTCAATCCCCTAGGTACTGGGAGAGTGTCGGTGCCTCGAGAAAATGCTTTAAGAGAGGGACGTTTCTTGTTCTTGAATATGAGAAGCTTCCTCTGAAAAGGTTCATCAAATCATTTTTATTTGATACAGTGTGTAAATATAATGTATTACTTTGCCATGTTCCACAACTTCCTTCTGGCTGAAAATATTTTATTCACCATGCAGAAAAACATTAATTCCTTTTATCACTACAGAATACCTGAACATTTTCCTGTGTACGTTGGTTCAAGTTCAACAAATAAACACCAAATAGTACCACGTTTCAATCAGCTGGCTGATTTTCTGTAACAAAACAAAACAAACACATACATCTTTCTTTCTTTTCTTCCTTCCTCCACCTCTTACTTTTTCTCTTTGCCCATGTTTGTACGCGTCCAGGACAGCAGCTGTGGCTAGAGCCTTATGAACTAAGTCCCCAGCACCATAACCACTAAGTACAGTGCACCTTATTTACTCAGGCCCAGCACTCTAAGCACTATCTATTCATTGCTCAGCATGAATATATGCTTTCAGGCCAGCAGAGGTGGCAGGATCCTTGTGTGCTAAGTTCCCAACAACCTAACCGCTAATGAAAGAGCACCTTACCTACTCAGCCCCCAGCACACTACACATTATTTATAGTGTTCTGCCTGCTTGTGCATCCACAAACCAGGAGAGGGGGCCAGAACACCCTATACAAGGTAGTGCACAACAAGACCCCCGAGGGTTAGGGGTGAGGTCGGGGTGCACCAATCTCCCACAGGGTGCTTGCAGGCTTGGTGGAAGCTCCTCTCTCCCGCCATCCCCATGCCTGCGGTTCTGCCCCAGGCAGGAGTTGCTCCAGGACTCCTAGCAGACAGACAAATGGACAGCGGGCGGTGGGTAGGAGGAGGGAGTTGGGGAACCCTGCAGCCACCCCGCGTGTGAGTGTGATGTGGAACTCTGTCAAACAGCTTGGGATAAGAAGGATGCTGACCTGGGAAAAACGGTCTGGATATTGGCTCACCATCACTGAAGTCCGCCACTTCTGGCTTTGATTCCTCACCGCCCTGCGAGAGCAGACTTAAGGGTGTGGAGGCTCCGGGGTCACCCTCCTTCCCCACCTCTCCACGTTCCGCCATCTCCCTGACCCCCACCACGGGGATGTAAACACAAAGCCTCTAGTCACAGATCGACCTTTATCCGTTCCTTTCCCACTTTGGAGCGCTCCTGGCTCAGGGAAGTACCAATGGTCCCAAGATGCATTGCGGCAGAGGCTCACCTGCCTGAGAACTACATACATACAGAGAAATTTATTTTATCAGTTCTTTTCATGTAGAGAGCCTTCACTAATACAGCTTTCTGTTTTCTTCATCTTCCTATCGAGGAAGACGTTTTACGTGATTTTGGAACTCCAAAATGCTATATTTTTCCTCCTTTTTTTTTTCCTCCAGGGTTGTCTCTTATCTTCCAGGAGAAAAAGTGGCTGCAGTTTACCTGACCCCAGCATGATGTTCCAGAACAAAAATCTCCTTGCATTTTCTAAAATCTCCCTTTAATTCTTAAAATTCTTGGCACCCTTCCACCTGTAGGACAGACAGTTAACTCTGCTACAGGTTGAGTAATGGTTTTGCAGCTATCGACCTTGATTCTGGAAGGTAGAAGGAAATTGCATCCTGAGTGCTGGAGGACAGAGAGTAGGCTAGGGGAGGACAGGCACAAATGATGATGAAATGCAAATCTTTGCAGATCTGAAAAAGGTTTGTTACTAAAAGGGAAGCGTGGGTTAGGAATCACTAAGCCTTGTCCCTTTAGTACACTCTAACCCTAAAGGAGGTGCTCTTGTCACTCAAGACTCACTTGCCAATCAGATGCTTCCATCTCTCTAGTCAGAGGAAGAGGTGGGTTCTCCCTGGTGCCAAGCTGCATGTTCGCTCTGTAGCTGAGTGTGGTCGAGTTGTTGGTGTGCTCTTGTATGAACGCTGCTGCTGTGTGTTTTGCGGGGATTTCAGACAACTTCCAAAGTCGCAAAATGGTGAGTGTGTAGCCTCTGCCCCCAACCTGGTGAATCAGGAGGCTGAACAGCAGGAGCAGCTGTGTAGGATCCTTCCTGAGGCTGTGTGTGAACGGGCAGTCAGAATCAGCCACAGGAGAGGT
The DNA here is from genome assembly GCF_030254825.1 of Meriones unguiculatus. Classification (NCBI taxonomy): domain Eukaryota; kingdom Metazoa; phylum Chordata; class Mammalia; order Rodentia; family Muridae; genus Meriones; species Meriones unguiculatus. The sequence goes on from NW_026843672.1 coordinate 338,871, forward strand.
CCCTTTTCCTAGCCCTGAACACAGCGGGGCATCTGATATATCGACTATATTGGATTCGGATTGGGAACAGTGAAAATTCTTTTCTGAACAGAAGGTTAAAATGAGAGCTTTATTTTTCTGAGCTCAGGGAGGCGGCCAGTTCAGGATCTGAACGGTGCCCAGGGGTAAGCGTTATTGTATATTTAAAGGGCTAAATCCACAAGGAGAGGGACCCTTGGTGAGTGCTGGGGTCATCCAATCAGATTTTAACGTTGTGAGACAAAGAAGTTTCTGTTGGAGGCTGTGCTGATCCAGGCCGCTGGGCTCAAGGCCTTTATGTGTTTTCCAAGACATTCAGTCTGGAATCCAAGGCCCTTAATTTATATCTCTCGATATGTGGTCCGGAGCTCAAGTGACAAAGCAACAAAGAAGCGTGTCCTCTGTCCATAGTAATGCAGGGCTTTGTAAGCGATATATTTTGACAATTTAGTCACCTCGGTTAAGGTAACAGCAAGTTTTACCAGTTAACTGATAATTAGGAAAATGTTTCAAGGGGTTGGGTGGGAGATGGCGCTGCAAGCTTGGGAATGTGAAGTTAGTTTACTCTTGCTAGTAAAATGGAAGAGCAAAATGAATGAACTGCTTGGAGAAGACTGGGGCTCAGGAGGCTGCCTCCATATACACTTTGGGGCTGCATGTTCACAAAGTATTTGCAGCAGGGGCTTGAATGTAGAAATGTCTTTGGTAGGATGCAAACTCAGAGAGGCCAAGTTTCTAGTATCTTTTCCAAGTTCTGACCTTGCCATTTAACATTTAAGTATATGGTTTGTTTGGAGTTATTTTCATGGAGGTTGTAAATAACGTATGTGTCTCAAGTGCACATGGTATAATATAGTTAGATGGGTCAGATTTCACATCTTGTGCTGTAATAGATGTGGTAGGAAACAGGCATAAAATTACTATTTAACATTGTTTTGTTTATGAATATCAGGGGAATTGGGTTTGCCTGCAATCACTAGGGGGCCATGAGGGGCTGCAGCACCATAGACTACCTTTCTGGTGACCTCCATTTACAGAGAGATGTCTAGAGCATGTGGGCTATGTTTAAAAAAAAACAGGTCAGTAGTACCTAGAGGGTAATTTGAACACTTTGAGTTATTTTCATGGGAGTTGTGACATTTGCGTTTATTTAATTTTTATATGTATACAATCATAGTTAACATGGTTCTGCTTCACATTTTTTTTTCTTGGTTGGGTTTCCTTAGGTATATCGATGGATATTTGACTAGATTGTTTGGCTTATGTTCTTGGCATTTTTACTTTATTCTTTCACAAATATTGTGCACAATCTTCATTATTTTTGCTATACAGTCAGTACAGACATCATATTTTGTCTGTGTGTAACATCTCTTCTTAATCCTGCTGAGAATTCTGAGGGTTTTTTTTTTCACATGCTAAATTCAGTTGGCAGCATGGCATCATAAAATTGCTGGTTGCCACCATCCAAAAAAATACACCCTACACATATCTAGCTGATGGGGAGCTTTGTCTCCATGTTGGTCACCTAGCATTTGAAATTGTTCACTGTAACATGGACACAGTTGCCTGTTTATGAATCAATTTGCCCTAGCTGGGCTGCCTTCACTGGCCTTAGTGGAAGAAAATGCATTTAGTTTGTATGCAACTTGATGTGCTGAGAACTGGTATGTGGAGGCTTCCCTTTCCAGAGAAGAAGGGAAGGAGGAATTGGGAAGAGGGTGGGAAGGTGACACCAGGAGGAGAGATGGAGAGGAGATGCAACCAAGATATAAAGTGAAAAAAAGAAATAAACTAATGATAAAAAGGGCTGGTTTCTATGTAAGTGAGAGATTGTGTTGAGTGATGATTTCTACCCATTAAGGGTGGCAATATCCCTAAGCAAGTGGCCCTGTGCTGGATAAGAAAGCTAGCTGAGCATGAGACTATAAAGAAACAAGAGAGCAAGGCAAGAAACAATATTTGGCATATTTTTGCCTTACTTTTCTTGAAACTTGAGTTTCTGTCTTTGGCCTCCAAAATGATGGTCTGTGATCTGAGAGGACCAAACAAGTAATCCCACTGATAACCTGAGATGTTTATGGTTAAGGAATTCAATCACAGCAGTACAGTAGCAAGTTAAGAGGAAAAAAGGTATGCCAAAACTGACTTTGCTCCTGGACTGACCTGAGAATGTCTTCTTTGAGGAATGTGGAAAATATCAGGTCTTGAGAAGACAAAAGTTCAGAGCTTAACTGGCTCTTCCTGTATGGCCTGGAAGGTCATAATGTTGAGTGTAGTGCATACAGAAAAAGTGGATGTCATAGGATTTCAGTGGAAAATAAACTCCATGGAAAATTAAGCTAGAGTTCATTTGTGTGGTAATTTGTCCCTAGATCTCTCTTATTCTGCTCATGTTCTAAGAAATTAAGAAAGGAAGAATTAATAATTGGGGACTGATTCCTTCTAAGATCTTTGTTTTCAAATATGTCTTGGATGTTAGTAATTAGTCAAGGCTTCACTTGAAATCTTGATTCTCATGTGTCAGCCTTTTGAGTACAAGTCCAAGGATGGAAGATATACCCCCACTGTGTTCTGTTTTGTCAAAATATTTTAAAATTGTTAGTACTAAAATGCTTAAAAGAATACATACATACATATTCGTATGTATGTATTATTTGAAGTTATATGTTTCTTTATGTTCTCATTTGTTACTATATGGCAAATCATGCTGAAGTTCTGCCTTGTAAGAGAGATATCTACAGGTGCTAGACAATGTAAAAACAATGATATTTATTTCATAAAAGCATGTTATATGTGTGTAATGTGACTATGTGTTCTTAGGCCATGACAGATATGTGAAAACTTGATGACACTTTTGGGTGTTTATTTTGACCAGTCTTATATGCTGGTCAAGGCCATGTTGCCAGTATGTCTCTGGATTTTTTGAAAAGTGTAGTAATTTCTTTTCTTTTTTTCTTTTAATTGATTACAGTCTATTCACTTTGTATCCCAGTTGCAGCCCGCTCCCATGGCCCCTCCCAATCCTGCTGTCCCTCCCTCTGAGTGTATTAAATTAAATAAATATTTTATATTTTAATTTTAAATCCCCAGGGTGATCCTTCCTTCCTCTGTTCTTAGTCCACCATCACCCTTCTCTTTACCTTCTCTCTCTCCTCCCAGAAAAGGGAAGTCCTCCTTTCTTGTTTCATCCCTCCAAAATACATCAAGTCACATCAGGACTGAGCATATCCTCATCCACTGAGGCCAGGCAAAGCAGCCCCAACAGAGGGAGGTGACCTAAAACCAGGCAATACAGTTAATATTAGAAAATATCCCCCTCCAGTTGCCACTCAACCCACATGGACCAAGGCACCATAGTGCATATGAGTTCAAGAGGCCTAGGTCCAGACAATGTTTGCTCCTTAGCTGATATCTCATTTCCTGTAAGTTTCCCTTGGGTCTGGGTTACTTGTCTTTGTTGGTCTTCTTGTGACATCCTGTCCTGAACAGTTTCTTCCATCTTTTCCCCAGTATTTTCATAAGACCCTTGGAAGTCCACCCCATGCTTACTTGCAAGTTCCAGCATCTGTCTTCTTTGGCTGCTGGGTGGATCCTCTCAGATAACAGGCATGTGTAGGCTCTTTTCTACAAGCACAGCAAAAGAATATTTACAATTTCATTAGCCGGCTCTCTGGTGTAAACTGGGTCTCTGGTTGCCTCTATTATTGGTTCCATTTTTTCCACATCCTCACCAGCATGCGTTGTCACTTGAGTTTTTGATCTAAGTGGTGTATGATGGAATCTTAGAGTCATTTTGATTTCTACTTCTCTGATGGGTAAGGACTTTGATCATTTCTTTAAGTGCCTCTAAACCATTCAAGGTTCCTCTGTTGAAGTTGCAGTTTAGCTCTGAACCCCATTTTTAAATTGCATTTTTTGATTTGTTGGTATTTAATTTATTAAGTTCTTTGTATAGCTTAGATATTAGTTCTCTTTCTTATGTAGGGTTAGTGAAGATATTTTCCCAATCTGTTGCCTGCTTTTGTGTTCTATTGGTAGTGTCCTTTGACTTACAGATGCTTTTCAGTTTCTTGAGATCCCATTTATTAGTTGTTGATCTTAGAGCCTGTGCTGTTGTTTTTCTATTGTCTCCTGTGTTAGTGAGTTCCAGACTTTTCTACACCATGTCTTCTAAATAATTTAGAATCTATGGTTTTATGTTAAGGTCTTTGATCTACTTGGACTTCAGGGTAATACAAAGGGGGTCTATTTGCACTTTTCTACATGATATTTAGTTATACTACCACCATTTGTTGAAGATACTGTGTTTTTTTCCATTGTATGGGTTTGGCTTGTTTGTTGAAAATAAAGTTCCAGTAGGAGTGTGGGTTTATTTATATGTCTTTATTTCAATTGCATAGAATTGGTCTGCTATCAAGGGTGTTTTATTTTTCCATATGAAGTTAATGTTTTCTCTTTCAAGGTCTGGAAATAATTGTGTTGAAATGTTGGTAGGAAATGGGATTGAATTTGTAGATTGCATTTGTTAAGAATCCTGTTTTACTATGTTAATTCTGCTTTTCCATGATTTTGGGAGATCTTTCCATCTTCTGATATCTTCCTCAGTTTCTTTAAAGACCTGAAATTCTAGTCATAGAGGTCGTTCACTTGCTTGGTTAGAGTTACAACAAAATATTTTATATTCTTGGTGGCTACTGTTCAGGATGTTTCCCAAATTTTATTCTCAGCCCATTTTTTCTTTTGTATACAGAAGGGCTAATAATCTTTTTAATCAATTGTGTTCCAAGACACTTTATGGGAAGTGTATATCAACTGTAAGAATTCTCTGGAGGAATTTCTTGGGTCACTTATGTATACTATTAAATCCTCTGTGAATAGTGATACTTTGAATTCTTCCTTTCCAAGTATTTTAACAGGAAGGTGTGTTGGATTTTGTCAAAGGCTTTTTCTCCTGTAATGAACTGATCATGTGATTTTATTCTTTCAATTTGTTTATATGGTGGAATACATTGATGGATTATCATATGCAGAACCATTGCTGTATCCCTGAGATGAAGCCTGTTCATCGCGTATATCTTTGATGTATTCTTGTATTTGGTTTGTGTTTTTTTGGATATATCTGTGTCAATGTTTGTAAGTGAGATTGGTCTGAAATTCTTGTCCTTTGTTGAGTCCTTGTGTGGTTTAGGTATCAGGGTGACTTTGCCATCAGAATGAGTTTGGTAATGTTCCTTCTGTCTGTATTTTGTGAAAAATTTTGATGAGTATTGGTATTAACTCTTCTTTGAAAATCGGGTATGATTCTGTGCTAAAATCATCTTGCCCAGTGCCTGTGTGTGTGTGTGTGTGTGTGTGTGTGTGTGTGTTTGGCAGACTTCTAATGACTGTTCCCATTTTCTAAGGTGTTATTGTCACTGTTGTTTTATTTTATTAATTTTATTGTTTTTGTTTTTGAAGAATAAGTATCTCTCTGTTGTCTTATGTGTCCTGTAAGTAGGTATGTAAATCAAGCAAGCCTTAGACTTAGAGATCCAACTGAATCTTGATCTGGAGTGCTAGGGTTATATGTGGGCCCACATGCCTGTCTTTGTAGTGTTGTTTTGTTTTTTTAATATATTATTGCCTGATGGGCCTGAAATTTGTTATTTGTACATATCAAAACTATTCTGAATTGATTTTTACCCACATCTTGAATTTGAGATTTTGCAGAGCATATTATATTTCTCATTTGGCAACTTCAGGCTCCTTATCCCATGCTGCTTGGGCTTCTCATCTAGGGCCACTCCCATAAACTCCCAGAAGCCTCCCATGACCCAGAAACTCACCCACCCTGATTTCTATTTTCTCTCCTTGTTCCCTCATCATTCTACTCTCCCCATACCTGATACCCATCCCCATTACCCTATCCATTCCCTCTTCCACCCTATTCCTTCCCTCCATTTAATTCAGATACTTATCTTATTTTGTCTTCAGAGTGAGTTTCCTACATCCTCCCTTTCTGCTCCTTTCACTGGGTCTGTGGATTGTTCCATGATTATCCTGTACTTTATGATTAATTTCCACTTATAAGTGAGTAGGTACCATGTGGGTCTTTCTGGGTCTGGATTATCTCGCTTAGAAAAATCTTTCCTAGTTCCATCCATTCTCTTGCTGATTGCATAAAGTCTTTGCTATTAATAGCTAATTGGTATTCCATTGTGTAACTGTATCACATTTTCTTTATCCATTCTTCAGGAGAAGGATGTCTAGGTTGTTTCCAGTTTCTCTTTATTACAAATAAATCTGCTGTGAACATAGTTGAGCAAGTGTCCTTGTGGTATGGTACATCATCTTTTGAATATGTTCCCCTCAGTAGTATAGCTATTGAGGCATATAGGTATTGACATAGGTCTATTCTAATTTTTCTTTTGAGAAACATCTAGATGGATTTCCTAAGTGTTTGTTCAAGTTTTCATTCTCACCAGCACTGGAGGTGTGTTCTCCTTACTCCACATTCATCAACACCATATTCTGTCACTTGAGTTTCATGATCTGAGCCATTTGACAAGTGTAAAATTGAAATGAAGAATCCTTTGATTTGCATTTCCTTGATGATTATGGACACTGAATATTTCTTTAAGTGCTTCTCAGCCATTAGCACTTCCTCTGCTTAGAGTTCTCTGTTTAGCTTTATATGCCATTGTTTAATTGGGTTATTTGGTTCCATTGTGTCTAATTTGTTCATTTCTTTAAGGATATTATTCTTCAAGCAGCTGTAGGACTGGTGAAGGTCCTCTCCCAGTCTGTGTGCTGCCATTTGTCTTATTGATAGTATTGTTTGCCTTCTAGATGCTTTTCACTTTCATGTGTCCCTTTTGTTAATTGTTAATCTTAGTGTCTGAGCTGTCAGTGTATGATTCACACACGTGTCTCTGTACAAATTCTATATCAAGGCTATTCTCCACTCTCTCTTCTATTGTGTTTTATGTTACAGTTTTTGGACTTGAACTTTCTGCAGGGTGATAAATATAGCTGCATTTGCATTCTTCTGCATGCAGATATCAAGTTAGAGAAACACCAATTGTTCCATAAGCTTCTTTCCATTGTATCTTTTTGGCTTCTTCATCAAATATCAAATTTCTGTAGGAACATGTGTTTATTTCTCTGTCTTTAATTTGATTCCATTGATCAAACTGTCAGTTTCTATGCCAATACCATGCAATTTTTATTACAATTGTTTTGTATTATAGCTTGAAATTATGGAGTTTGATAACCTCAAAAGTTCTTTTATAGTACAAAATTGTTTTAGCTATATTGCATTTCTTTTTTCCTATGAAGTTAATGGTTGCTCTTTCAAAGTCTATAAATAATTCTGTTAGAATTTTGTTAGGAATTGCTTTGAATCTGTAGATTGCATTTGGTTATATGGCCATTTTTTTTTACAATAATAATTGTATGATCCATGAATTTGGGAGATCTTACTCTCTTCTGATACCGTCTTCAATTTACTTCTTCAGGAATTTGAAGTTCTAGTGATGCAGGGCTTCACTTGCTTGGTTAAAGATATACCAAAATATTTTATATTGTTTGGGGCTATTGTTCAGGATCTTGATTTTCTAATTTCATTCTAAGCCCATGTAATTTTTGTATATAGAAGGGCTACTGATTTTTTTAGTAAATTTTGTTCCGAGCTGCTTTGTGGAAAGTTTTTGTCAACTGTAGGTGTTCTCTTGTAGAATTTATTGATTTACTTATGTATGCTAGTATATCGTCATCGTATAGTGATACTTTGACTTCTTCCTTTCCAATTTCTATCTCATTGATCACGTTCCATTGTCTTATTGCTCTGTCTAGGAATTTGGTGGAATTGCTTTAACTTTCTTTCCATTTATTCAGATGCAGGCTATAGGCTTGCTGTGTTGCCTTTATTATGTTTAGGTTTAAATTCTGTGTCCCTGATCCCTGTAAATCTTTTAACATGAATGGGATGTTGGATTTTCTTCAAGGCCTTTTCACCATCTAATGAGATGATCGTGTTTTTTTCCCCTATCGGTTTGTTTATAAGATGGATTAAATTGATGGATTTTCATATGTTGAACAATCCCTGCATTGTTGTGCCCAATTTGAGAGACCCCAAAAGACCACTAGGAGTTGAGTCTGTTGCAAATAATATGAGGATCTTTATTCAAACTTAAGCTAGGGCCACCAATCTCCCATGATACAGCAGGTTAGAAAGTGAGGCCTCGAGTCTCACGAAGGCAAAATTTTTAAAGGGAAAAATAGTGAGCAGTGAATTCCAAACCTTGCAGTTACAGGGAAGGGAAAGTTTTGGGTGGGTGGGGAGGGTTCAGTGATTGAAATGTCCTTTAGGCAAATTGTTCCAAGCCACCTGGCCAAACTGACAGATATCTAAGATATCTGTATGACAACCTGCTGGGTGGAGTGGAGGACCTATTAACACATTCTGTGGCATTTATGATACCTGACAACGAGGACCCAGCATGAACACATTCTATGGCATTTATGATACCTGACACTGAGGACCCATCATTAACACATTTTGTGGCACTTATGACAACCTGCAGGGTGGAGAGCTATGTGGCCCTTTTCAGATCCCAAAGGTGGGGGTCAAGTCACTCCAAGGTCAGTCAACTTAAGACAGAGTCTGAGAAACAAAATGGAGCCACCCCTTCCATCCTCAGTTTCTTCAGCATCACTGAGATGAAGGCTACTTTCTCTTGGTGGGTGGCGTTATTGCTGTGCTTTTAGATTTGGTTTGTGAATATTATATTGAATATTTTTACATCACTTTCACAAAGGAGATTGGTCTGAAATGCTTTTTCTGTTGTGTCTTTATGCTATACAGTTATCAGGGTGACTTTGATCCAATGGAATGATTTTAGCAATTTTCCTTTTATTTGTATTTTGTGGAATAGTTTAAGGAGTATATGTACTAGCTTTTCTTTGAAATTGTGTTAGAATTCTGTGCCAAAACACTCTAGATCGGAACATTTTTATTTTGTTTGGGATACTTTTAATGACTGCTTCTTTTTCCTTAGGGTATATAGGCCTTGTTTTGTTTTATTTTATTTTGTTTTGTGGTGTTTGTTTGTTTGTTTAAATCAAAGTTCCTTTTAGTAGTCCTGTCTGTACTGTAAGTATGTGTGTAGACCAGGCAGGCCTCAACTTATAAATCCACTTTAAAATGTCTCTAGAGTGTTGGGATTAGTTGTGGTCCCACATGCCTGGCCTTTTTCTTTCATTGTAATGTTATTATGTGATAGGCCTGGAATGTAGGTATTATACGTGTCAAACATATGCTCTTTTATTGATCTTCATTATGACATTAATATTGCTTGAACTTTTAGAAATGTATGATTGCAGTACTTTTTATGCTTGTTCTGAAATTTTTTGAATGAATAAGACTATTTTGCACTCACACACACACACACATATATATATGAATATATATTCATATATATATATATATATATATATATATATATGAATAAGTACCTCATGTGTGCCTGTTCCTCACAGTAATCAGAAGATGGCCCAGAACTCATGAAATTGGAATAATGGATAGGTGTGAGCTCCTATGGGAGGGCTAAATCAAGGTAAGCCTTTAGGAGGCCCATAGGGAATGGCGAGTGAAGCTTCAGGAACTCAGTGCACATAATATTGATCTAGTAGGGACGCCTGGCTCACTAGTGAAATCTCAGAGGGATCCAAGGCTAAGATGATGATGCTTTTCCCTTCTTTATGGAAATCTCCTAAAGAACTTGCCACCCCACAACTCTCACATTTTCTGACAGTTGTACCAAACTATTTGATTATTACTGTTAATTGAAGCTAGCATGGAATGGTGTGATTAGGCTTTCAGTCATTTAAAGGCAGTTATATTAGATAATAAAGTTAGATTTGCATCTTTCATTCTTGTCTCTGGAGTTTGATTACAAGGTTTCTTTGTGGACTTTTGTCACCCATAACCCACCTACAGCATGGTTTCTGATCCCTACCTATGTAAGTACTGGCAATCAGGCCCAAATATTTGCAAGACCAACAAGACCTCTTCACTGCTGAGGCATCTCTTATGCCCTATGTTGCCTATTTTATTTATTTATTTAAATCTTGATTTTTTTTATATCAATTACAGTTTATTCACTTTGGATCCCAGCTGTAGCCCCCTCCTTCATTCTCTCCCAATCCCACCCTCACTCCCTCCTCTTCGCCCATTCCCCTCTCTAAGTCCACTGATAGGAAAGTGGATTTCTATCTGACCTTAGCTTATCAGGTCTCATCAGGACTGGCTGCATTGTTCTCCTCTGTAACCTGGCAAGGCTGCTCCCCCTGAGGGTGGTGTGGTTAAAGAGCCCAACACTGACTTCATCTCAGAGACAGTCCCTATTCCTCTTGGATATTAGGGAACCCACTTGGATACTGAGCTGCCATGGGCTATATCTGGGTAGAGGTTCTATGTTATATCCATGAATGGTACTTGGTTGGAGTATCCAGTCTCAGAAAAGACCCCTATGCCCAGATATTTTGGATCTGTTGCTCTCCTTGTGGAGCACGTGTCCTCTCCAGGTTCTATTATCTCCCCCCTCTTTCATAGCATTCCCTGCACTCTGCCCAAAATTTGGTTAAGAGTCTTTCAGAGGCCCTCTGTGATAGGCTCTGGTCCAGTTTCCTGTTTTCTCCTTCTTCCAATGTCCATCTAATTTGTCTTTCTGAGTGAGAATTGATCATCTTACACAGGGTCTTCCTTCTTGCTTAGCTTTAGTTATATGGGTTGTAGTATGTTTATCTTATATTTTATGCCTAGTATCCACTTATAAGTGAGCATATACTGTATGTGTCATTCTGCTTCTGGGATACTTCACTCAGGATGATCTTGTCTAGATCCCACAATTTGCCTGCAAATTTCAAATTTCCTTGTAATTGCGGAGTAGTATTCCATTGTGCAATTGTGCCATAATTTCTGTATCATTCTTCCATTGGGGGACATCTGGGTTTTTTCCAGGGTCTGGCTATTACAAATGAAGCTGCTATGAACATGGTTGAACAAATTTCCTTGTTGTGTACTTGAGCATATTTTGGTTATATGCCTAGGAGTGGTATAGCTGGATCTTGAGTTAGTGCTATTCCTAATTGTCTGAGAAAGTGCAGATTGATTTCCAAAGTGGTAATACATGTTTACATTCCCACCAGCAATACAGGATGGTTTACCTTTCTCCACATCCTCTCCAGCAGGTGTTGTCAGTACTGTCACCTGAGTTTTGATCTTACCTATTCTGATGTGTGTAAGGCGAAATCTCAGGGTCATTTAGATTTGCATCTTTCTGATGACTATGGCTGTTAAGCATTTCTTTAAGTGTTTCTATGCCATTCTATATTACTTTACAGAGAATTCTCTCTTTAGCTATATACCCCATTTTTAATTGGATTACTTGATTTGTTGCTTTTCCACCTCTTTAGTTCTTTATATATTCTGGATATTAGCCCTCTGTCAGATATAGAGGTGGTGAAGATCCTTTCCCAGTCTGAAGGCTGTCGTTTTGTTCTGATACCGTGTTCTTTGCTTTACAGAAGCTTTTCAGTTTCATAAGAGCCCATTTATTGATTGTTGATCTTAGAGCCTGTGCTGTTGGTGCTCTGTTCAGGAAGTACTCTCCTGTGCCAATGAGTTCTAGGCTCTTCCCCACTTTTTCTTCTAATCAATTTAGTGTGTCTGTTTTTATGTTGAATCATTGATCCACTTGGGCTTTAGTTTTGTGCAGGGTGATAAATATGGATTTATTTGCATTTTTTCTACATGTAGACATCCAGTTAGACTGCCACCATTTGTTGAAGATGTTGTCCTCTTTCCATTGTATTATTTTGGCTTCTTTATCAAAAATCAAGTATCTGTAGGTGTGTAGATTTATTTCTGCATCTTCCATTTGGTTCCATTGATCCACCATTCTATGTCAGTACCATGCAGTTTTTATTACTATTGCTCTGTCGTACAGCTGGAGAATCAGGTGTTTTATTGCTCTAGCTAGGACTTCAAGAAAACAGAGGATACAGATAACTTCACAACGAAAAAAAAGAAAACAAGCAACGAATCACAGTAACACCACCAACTCCACAATAAAAGGAACTAACATTTATTTATTTATTTCTAATAATTTAATTTAACTTCGTATGCATTGGTGTAAGGGTGTCAGATTGATTGAATTGGTGTTTCAGAGAGCTATGAGCTGTCATGTGGGTGCTAGTTATTGAACCTGGGTCCTCTGAAAGAACACACAGTGTTCCTAACCACTGAGCCATAGCTCCAGCTCCTTATGTTGCCTCTCAGTGATCAACATTTACATTGCTCATATTTTCATCTGTCTCTTTGTAATTGTTCAAACATATGTTTCATTTTAGAAATATTGAATGAATGTTACAGTTTAAAATGAGGCATTTCAGGTTTCTAGACATGTATACAAAACTGGAGAGAATGTATAAATCTTTGTAAAAACTTGAGAAAGATCTCTATCTTTTTTGTTTGATTGATTAAATTTTGCAGAATTTTCAGATTCTTATTATATACCCCTGACTGTCCTGGAACTTATTGCTTAGACCAGTCTAGCATGCAATTCTATGTGATACACCTGTGACAGTCTCTTGAGTGTTTCAGGAATAAAAGGCATGAGAAAATACACCCAGCTTACCTTTTGTTATTATAGTTAGGACTTGTTTATACCATGTCTCTGATGTAGGCTCATTACTGTTTATCATCACTTTATTCTCTCGCTTTCTTCATGTCTGTTTATTGGCATTTCTCCTGCAAGTCTACATCCTATTAAGGGATGAAGAAATTAGAGAGGTAAACCTCACTTTTCAGTTTCCTTCTAAAAGGAGTTGGTGAATATATCAGCACTTGCATGTCAGAAAATAAGTGGGAAAAAACAGAGTTATGTGACTATGTTGTACATGAAGTATACATTTCCAGTGTTGTCAGTTTAATGTTTTCTATTGTGCACTTGTGTCACTATTTTAAAATGCTTTGACATACAATCATGTGCATGTGAACTTTACTCGAGAAGAGTGGGCTTTGCTGGATTCTTCCCAGAGGAATCTCTACAAAGATGTGATGCTGGAGACTTACAGGAACCTCACTGCTATAGGTATGGCAGTGAATTTTCTTTGCTTATTAAAATATGGGGGAAACTCCTTATTCGTTATTGATGCACTTCTATAATTTCTCTTGACGATGAGGAAGAATGAGGTAAATGGTTCTTTGATTGACCATAGATCATGACCTGAATTTTGCCTTATTTTCAATAATAAATAATACATTTCCTGGTACTTTCTTAGGCAACAATTGGGAAGATCAGAATATTGAAGACCATTGTCAAAGTTCTAGAAGATACGCAAGGTAACTTTCATGTGTAAACTGATTTGGATATGGTTTTGAGAAAATTTTAATATGTCCTAGAAGTTTGAAAGAAAAAGAACAGTGTAAATGAACTGCTTTAAATGTATATATTGATGATTACTATCTTGTTACCAAACTAAGTACATTCATGTTAGGTATTTGATGTGTGTTTGCAAGGCACCCCTCTAAGAAAGAACATAAGGAAACTATACCTTACCCAAGATCCATTTAAATCATACCCGCATTAGAGCTACGCAGTAGAACTGCAGTTTGTTTAGTCTCTTACAACTCAGTTATTGCAAAAGGTATTCAGAAAATAGGTGATGAAAGTATGTCCAAAACATACTCAGCAAATAGTCCATACTAAAGCTAGGGTTACTCATATACTTGTAGTAATATTGCTAAGTTTTTTGATAAGGGCAATTTTATAGAGTCAAGAATGTTGTGGAAAACCATAATCCCTATAGCACATGTCTATGATGAACAGAAATCAAATGTGTGAATGCAACATGAAACCATGTCATTTATTATTCTTCTTTTAATAGGTATATCATAGATAACATTAAATACAAATCATGTTAGCATGTGGCTATTGAAAGAAGCAATGTACCTCCTAGAACAACTAAAAGATATAATAGTCCCCATTTTGAGTAGATTTTTAAACAGTTATACCTGTTATGCTTTATATGAGACATTCATACCTGCCAGCAGTACAAATAATGACACAGAGGTATTTCAATAAAGCTTAGGCAATTTAGTTGGGCAGATCACAAACCCTCTATCTCCCTTATCAAAAAAAAAAACCTAGCATGGTGTCCTGCTACAAGGCCAACTCTACCTCTTTGTTTCAGTTCATGTCTATGTTAACCTCAGTGTCTTGCTGTGAATCACCTGTTTTTTACTCTCTTCTTTCTAGCAAACCTCTCTCAGAAGTTCTGCCCCCCATTTTGTGCCCTGCTATCAGTCGTTAGCTCTTTATTATTTCCAATAGACAAGTAAAAAAGGTGAAATATTTGCAAAATATATGACAGATGATGGGCCATAGAAAGAACAGTACTAAGATCTGACCAGGACTTAGCTCTCTCTACTGGCTCAGGAATCATCATTCACATATACTGACACACTTACACACAATATACCCCAACATCAATTAATTGGTTATTCAACCTCATTAGGAATACTTAGAAACTCGTACAGCAGAAAATACAAGTTTTAAGAATGTGGAAATTCTTCTCTTTGTCCCAGTTATCTTTGCAAATTTAGCACAGCACATAGTATGGGTAAATTATGAAGCCAGTCAGTGTGTTTTAGCTCTGAGATCTTGTAATTTTTAATAAATATGTGCTGAACCATCTTCTAGAAGATAAATCTAATATAAATGTAAGCCAGGCAACAAATATTTTTACAGGTATTTGCAAATATGCAAAACAACCCATAGTAAAGGAGAACACCGTGAATGTAAAAAGTGATGAAACCTCAATTCCTCCGTACCTTTACACCAAATTGAAAAATTAATTGACATGGAGAAAAAGATTGATCAGTGTAATAAGTGTGGTAAAGCTTTCTTATATGGCAATTATTTTTGCAGGTATGAAAACAGTCATAGTGGAGAGAAACCCTCTGACGATATTCAATGTGCTGAAGCCTTTGCACATCACAGTAATCGCCATACATATAAAAGAATGCATACTGGTGAGGAGCTCTATGAATTTAACCAATATGGTAAACACTGTGCATATAATAGTGATCTTAAAATGTATGAAAGAATTCATGTTGGACAGAAATCCCACAAATGTAATCAATGTGATGAAGCCTTTGCAAACAAGAGTTGGCTCCTAAAACATAAAAGAACCCATACTGGAGAGAAATCTCATGAATGTACTCATTGTGGTAAAGCCTTTGCACGGTACAGTTCTCTGCTGATACATAAAAGAACTCACACTGGAGAAAAACCTTATGAATGTAATCAATGTGGTAAAGCCTTTGTATATAACAGTCATCTCCTAAGACATAAAAGGACACATACTGGAGAGAAACCTTATGAATGTAACCATTGTGGTAAAGCCTATGCAAATAATTGTACTCTATTACTAGATTAAAGAACACATACTGGAGAGAAACCTTATGAATGTCACGAATGTGGTAAAGCCTTTGCAAATAACAGCGCCCTCCTAATACATAAAAGGACACACACTGGTGAGAAACCTTATGAATGTAACCAATGTGGTAAAGCCTTTGCACAGAACAGTCATCTCGTAGTACATATAAGAATTCACACTAGAGAGAAATCTTATGAATGTATTTAAATGTATGCATTTCAGAGTAGTCTCTGAAAACAAAAGAACACACCCTGGAGAAACACTCTGTCTGTACGGCCTCAGGGACATGTGGTTAAAGTCAGGTTAACTGTTATCTCTCATCAGTGTCCTGGGACACAAAATGAGGGCCTGAAACCATCCAAGAAAGAGGCTGGTGGGCATGAAGGCACAGGCTTGTAATTCCAGGACAGGAAGCTGATGGAGGATGTGAGCTCCAGATCACACTGGGCTTCATGTTTGTTTCCAACTTCTTGTCCCACCAAAAGCCAGAGAACTGGCCTGAAGATGGCTCAGTGGTTAAGACACCTGCTGCTCTTGCAGAGGACTGGGATGGACTCCCAGCACCTTTATCAGGTGGCTCACAATCACCTTTAGCTCTTGGGTATCTCTTACCCTCTTCTAGTCTTTGCCAGGCATGCATACCCCCACACCCAAAGATAAATAAAATAAATCTACTCAAAAATTCAGAAGGACAGACTGAAAGATAGATAGAGCAGTGGACACACCATGTGCTCACCCTGCACTGGGTACTACTGAATCTGCCTAAGACCCCCACACTGTGCCAGCCAGGATGCTGTGCCCAGCTCCTGCTAAGCCTATAGCCGAGTACATCCTCTCTTCTGCTACTTGCTCTGTTCATCATTGAGCACTAATTTACCTGCTTTCTTTCCTTCTTTCTTTCTTTCCTCCTTTCTTTTTTCCTTCCTTCCTTCCTTTTTTCCTTTCTTACCTTCCTTCCTTCCTTCCTTCTTTCTGAGACAGGGTCTCAAATAGCTTGGCTGCCCTCAAGCTCAGTCTGTAACTGAGGGTGACCACAAGCATGTATTGTTACTTGAGTTTTTTATCTTAGCCACTCTGATGGGTATAAGGGAAAATCTCAGGGTCACTTTGGTTTGCATCTTCCTGATGACTAGGGGTGTTGAGCATTTCTTTAAGTGTTTCTCTGACATTCTATATTCCCCTACAAATAATTTTCTGGTTATCCCATTTTTAAAATAGGATTACCTTTGACTTTAAAACTTTGTGTTGAACAATTTTTGAACCATGTGTGTTTGGAAGAAATAACAGATTTTCAAACCAAGTGTCTGTGTGTATATGGGTGTACTAGATACGTGATATAGATGATAGATAGACAGATGATTGCTGTAAGAGAGAAGGTAGAAAACTGTAATAATATGTGTGCAACAATAGGAGGAATACTTGTATAAAATATAGTGCTAGGCTAGGGTCAAACAGAAGGTGAGGAGGACCCTCCCATCTGTGGAGTAGGGGAGAGGCATAGGGGGAGAAGTTGGAAGGAGCGTGGGATTGGAAAGAGATGAGAGAGGGGACCACAGCCATGATACAATTTGAATAAATTGTACTAAATGATAATAATAAAAAGAATATTTAAAAAATTGTAATGTAAAAAAAGCATCGTGAAATTTATATTCTTCTCCAAAGATTATCAATTCCTAAAACTTTTAACCTATTAAAAGTCCACGTGAAAATGCAAAATCATTAAGACTGTGAACCTTAGAGTCTAACACATGCGAAAAACACAGCATACTTTAAAGATGAATGTGCTTTACTCAGGTACAGTCAGAAAGCTTCATGCACAGAGAAATCAGAAAGTTTTGAAGAGTGGAGAGGACTACACATGTTTATTAATATATAGTTAACTTTATATGTTAATCCTAGAGACACAAAGAATTTTGACTGAAGACATATAATAATATTTCATAATAAAATATGTAGTATATATTGAATTCTTAATAACCATGGAAAAATCATATAAAGTTAGAATGCCTGTCTTTAAAATGATTGTATTTTGATGATACTAATAATTTTTGACTCTTCCAAAGTGTGTAATTTCATTAATACATATACTTAAACAGTCAAGCCTAGATACAACCAGATGGTTAGAGGCCAGCCTAAGAACACAGGAAACAAAAACCGTAACATCATGGTGTACCAGAATCTCTGAAATTCCACGGATGTTCTATTGCAGAAGGAACACAGGAAAATTATATGAAATCTGTAATGATGCAGTGATTCAAGGCACATAAAAAGGAAAGGAAAAAATGGAGGCCATGTTGGTCACCCAGAAATCCATATTGAGATAAAGGAAATGGTACAAGACATGAAAATGAAATTAGAATCAATAAAGAAAATACAAACGGAATACCCTGAAGTTGAAGAACTTAGTGAAGAAATCAGGAACTAAGAAGGTAAGCATCACCAACAGAATACAAGAGATAGAGAAGAGAATCTCAGATGCTGAAGATACAATTATAGAAATGGGCACACCTCTCAAAGAAACATAATATCAGAAAAATTCTTTTCAAAAACACCCAAGTAATCAAGAACACCATGAAAGGAAGAAATTTAAGAATAATACAAATAGATGAAAAAGAAAATTCCAAGCTCCAAAGCCCAGAAAATATTTTCAAGAAAATTATAGGAAAAAAAATCTCCAACTTTAAGAAAGAAATGTCCTTAAACATAAAAGAGGCCTACAGAACACAAAACTGACTAGACCAGAAAAGAAATTCCTCCTGCCATATAATAATCAAAACACTAAATCTAAAGAACAAAGACAGACTTATAAGTGGCAAGGGGAAAATGCCAAGTAACATATAAAGGCAGATCTATCAGAATCAAACCAGACTTTTCAAAACAGAGACACTACCAACCTTATTTGCTTAGGTCACAGTCACCCTGATACCTAAATCACACAAAAACCCTACAAAGAAAGAGTACTTTAGATCA
Organism: Meriones unguiculatus; assembly: GCF_030254825.1. Lineage (NCBI taxonomy): Eukaryota > Metazoa > Chordata > Mammalia > Rodentia > Muridae > Meriones > Meriones unguiculatus. Next base: position 357,345 of record NW_026843672.1, read on the forward strand.
ATCTTGCTTAAGAACATTGATGAAAGAATATTCAACAAAATACAAATGGAATTCAAGAACATATGAAAGATATCATCCATCATGACCAAGTAGGGATCATCACATGCATGCAGGGGTGGTTCAATATACAGAAATCCATCAATGTAATCAACCATACAAACAAACTGAAAGAAAAAAAAATAAGTAAAAACACTATCATCTCCATAGATTCTGAAAATGCATTTGACAAAATCCAACACCCCTTTATGTTTAAAGTTTTGGAGAGATCAGTGATAGTAGGCACAAAAGATAGTAAAAGCAATATACAGCAAGCCTATAGCCAACATCCAAACTAAATGGAATCCCACTGAAATCAGGGACAACGCAAGCCTGCCCATTCTTCCACTATCTCTTCAACATAGTACTTGTAGTCCTAGTTAGAGCAATAAGACAACTAAAGTAGATCAAGGCAATGCAAATCAGAAAGGAACGAGTTAAACTATCACTATTCCCAGATGATATGATGGTATGCACTAGAAACCCTAAAATTCTACCAGAGAACTTTTTCAACTGATAAACACTTTGAGGCAAGTGGCTGTATATAAAATTAACTCAAAAAATCTGAAGGCTTCCTGTATACAAGAGACAAACTGGCTGATAAAAAAATTTGGGAAATACCACCCTTCACAATAGCCATAAATAACATAGAGTACCTTGGTAAAACTCTAACCACACAAGTGAAAGATCTCTATGAAAAATCTTCAAGTCTCTGATAAAGAAAGAAATTAAAGAGGAAATCAGAAGGTTGGAAACATCTCCCATGCTAATATCGGTAAGATTAACAGTGAAACTGGCCATCCTGTTAAAAGCAATCTACAGATTCAATGCAATTCCAATCAAATACCAAGAGTTCTTTAAAGACCTTGAAAGAAAAATTATCAGTTTCATATGAAAGAACAACAACAACAAAACAGAACATCTAAAACCACCCTGTACCATAAAATATCTTCTGGAGGTATCTCCATCCCTGATGTGAAGCTGTATTATAGAACAACAGTAATAAAAATAGCTTAGTACTGGCATAGAAACAGACTAGAGGCTCAATGGAATCAAATTAAAGACCCAGAAATGAACCCACACACCTACAGATACTTGATTTTTTTGACCATCAAGCCTAAACCATACAATGAAAACAAAACAAAACAAAACGACACCATCTTCAACAAATGGTGTTGGTCTAACGAGATGTCTACAGGTAGAAAATGCAAATAAACCCGTATATCACCCTACACAAAAGTAAAGTTCAAGTAGATCGAAGACCTACAATGACCCTCAATACCAGCTCTCTCTAAATCCTATGAGAGAACCTCAACTGTTATTGAGCCTAATCTTAGGGGTTTCTATATAGTCACAACTGTTCTGATAAAAATAGTGTCTGTTGTGCTCAGAGAATAGTACTAAACAATAAGTATTGATAGTTTATCTGAGGCCAAAGTACATGCTCCCTAAACCAACAATGCTAGGCATAAACTTTATAGATTTCCATGTGAAACATTTATTATGTGGCCCCGCAGTTCCACTTCTGTGAATTAAAGCTTATACAGTAATTGTGATCCAGATATGCTTTTAAGCACTTATAGAAATTAACTCAATCTTTGCAATAAGTCTAGGAGGTAAATATTGCTAGCCACTATTACTCTGTTTTATAAATGCATTAACAGAACAAATATGCTAACCTGTCTAAGTTCAGAAGTATTCAGAGGCAAAACTAGAAATCAAGTTTAGACCACATGGATTCAACCCACACTTTCAACCTCCCTAGACATAAACTTTATATATTTTAAATGATAATCAGACACTTCCATAAACCTTAATGCTATTGTGTAACATATATTATATCAAAAGTATCAAATATTCAATTAGTACAGGGTGCATAAAGGGAAAGATACTATGACCTTGTTTCATAAAAAGTAAAGTAACAATACACATCAATGTACATGCAAATAAATACAAAAACATATCTTTGAATGCACATATATAAGAATGTATACAAAAACTCAGGATCTTCTAAGAGTCAGCAAGTATAATGTATACCACTTTATCTCCACTAAGCTAGCCATGGAAATAAAAGAACAACAAGGCAGGAATTCTAGGAAAAGCAGAGTGTGTAATCTTGACTCCTTAGAAGGAGAGTAAGGCCCCAGGTTGAGGCTTACTTATCAACCATTATCAACTACTCATACAATTTCTTTGAGTCCTTTAAAAATGTCTTCAATAGTTTCAAACCTCATCACCACAAGTACAGAGTGATTTTATCATTTGATTTCATTAGAATTATATATGTAACAATGTTTCTCAGTTTTTTGGATACGATCAAGTACAGAATTATACATTTAAATAGTTACTACAATGAATCTATGTACTAAAAAATTAAAAGAGTTCTTTGTTTTGGCCTTTGAATTAAATACTTTGATGACCAACTATTCTGTTTAATCTAAGGCTGGCCATTATTAATCTGCAAATAACCTGAGCATCAATGAGCTTACCGTTTATACTCAGCATGCTTCTCTCTGGGAGGAGAGAAACACTTCTTCCTGGCTAGGGTGTGGGACAGAAAGAGGCAACTTTCAGATTTCCTGGTGGGTACATGAACATTTCTTGTTGTTGTAAAATGGTCAAGAAACATCTCATGAACTGGAAAATATTCCTACTATCCAACCAAACAATTCAACTCTACTTTTTCTATCTGGTCCACAGATAGAAAACCACCAGTACTTAAGAAATGTGAAAGATATTCCTGTAACATCGCTGTACTGGTGGTGGTGGGAGCATGCTAGGGGAAAGGGTGGATTAAACAGGAAACAATATATATATATATATATATATATATATATATATATATATATATGTAACAGGCTTGAATATATATATATATATATATATATATATATATACATATATATATGAGAAAACCTTGATGATAAAAACCTTGATGTTACCTGACATTAATGGAATATTCAAGCCTGTAATTTAAGGGAGTAAAAGTGAAAGGATAGGTCAATTTTCCAAAGTTTCAAAATTGCAACTTATCTATACTATCTATAATATAAGGGCTATCTATAATCAGCCTTTTATCTAGGTGCATCTAGACTCAAATTTTTAAAATCTTTATCAACTAACTTAATGCGTATAGAATAATCATTATTTTTTCAGATTAAAATCAAAAGAAGAAATATTACATCAATTAAAATGTAAATTCATTATTTTATAAAGATTACTTTTCCTTTAAAAATAGAAACTATGATGCTTGTTTAGCTGAACTATGATCTGTCCATGAAAGCTGTGAGAATGTTTCCAGATAACATCAAGGTTTTCTCAAAGTTGGGACAATGGGTGGCAAACAGGTACAAAACAAAAGATGACCCATCCTATTCCACTGTGTTTATGAATCCCTTCTTGTGATAATTTTGTTATAGCCCAGTTTGTGCTGTTAAGAGTAGAGAAAGGGATCTGGAGCTACAGCTCAGTGATAATGCTCTTGCCTGGTATCCAGAAGGCCCTGGGTTCAATCCCAAGTACTTCCAAAAAAAGAGTAGGGAATGAAATATCTCCTCAGACATATTTCCACCATCAATCATCCAAAAATCAAACTCATCTTTGGCCAGAATATGAGATCCAGGAAATGAACCTTAGAGAAACCTGACAATAATGGAATTATCTGCTGGCCCTTCTGTAGTGTCTAGATACTGTCAGACATGTTGAATATGACTTTTATCATATAGTAGCAGACAATAAAATAAGTAAGATAATATCCCTTTAAGAGATCATAGTCTGCAAAGGAGTAAGCAATACCTTACAAACTGTGCAACTGACATGAAAGTTATTCTCTGGCTTCATCACCCATTCATTTTCACCATTTAGAAAATCTTATGTCAGTGTTCCAGCCTTGCTTCAGCACTTCTCAGAAAGTAAAGAGAAGGTTATTTGGTTCAGGGAGACTTGGGCCAAAATATTAAATAAATGTGTTATTCTAAGAGAGCACTGAATAAATAAAACTGAAGTCACAAGGTCAAGCCAACATTTCTCAAGCGGGGGCTTTCCTTGCCCTGTCAACTTTAGAGGACTAGAGTTTCATGTTATTAAACTAGGAAGTGCCTGTACTAGTCCTTAGAAACAAATTTACTGTGACAATCTCTAAAGAGATAGACAGCACACTTTAAGATTTTGCAAAAACATACTATTTCCCTAGTACAGAAATGAATTATATGCACCAGGAATGCCCCCCAAAAAAACTACATAGTTGAGTTGAAACTAAGTAGAAATGCAGAGTGAGCAGAGCTCAGTGGCACATCACACCCTTAGTAAGGCCCTGAATCCACCTCAGAACCAAAGAACAGAAGAAGGCAAGGAAAGGAAAGCAGTTAAGCAAAGATTTTAACCAAAAGAACATAAGAATTTAAGGGCGGAGCAGAATGGGTCAGTCAACATCCAAGTCTACACAGAGATACAGTCAAATGTGAGTGAACAGGTCATACAACTTGCTAAGAGAGAAAAAAAGGCGATTAGGCCACCAGTCTGCAATCAAAGGCATTAGCCTGTTTTCCAGTAAAGCCACATTTTCCCAAGGTGTTACCTCATTAGTACTTGTAGCTAAGAAGGAATAACAAGGCTTTGAAAATCTTTAGCAGGGATTCTGTAGACTTCAACACTAAAACAGTGTTTTTTTGTTTTGTTTTTTTTTTTTTCTGCCTGAAAGAGCTAATTCTGGTGGACAAGTTACTTATTTATCCTAATTCTACTTACAGAATACAACACAAAGCCATTCTTCTTTTTATGGAATTACTGAATATTATATTAAGTTCTGTGCTTTTCTTTCCTAAGGTAAAATGTACACCTTATGAAACTAAAACCTGCTTTACTTATGTCACTTTATTCACTGTTTTTCCATGGTTTAACAGTTGTCCCGGTTTGTTTTGCTGTTTCTGTTATAAACACTAATCAAAGCAACTTTGAAAAGGGTTTATCTTGCTTACAGTCCATGGAGAGAAGCCAGGACAAAAACTCAAAGCAGGGACTGAGGCAGAAACCAAGAAGAAACAACACTCACTGGCTTGCTCAGTTTACCTTTTTTATACAGCCCAGCTTCACATGAAGGAATGGTACCACCCACTGCAGGAATGGTACCATCCACCTGCAGGAAGGTACATCCATATGGACTGGGCCCTCCTACATCAATTAGCAATTTAAAAAATGTCTGTACCCCTATGCCAATCTGATGGAAGCAATTCTTTAGTTAAGGTTCCTTCCTCTCCTTTTAGTCAACATGACAGCCACAGTTAGCCATCATAACAGCTACAGAAAAAGAAAACAGGCTGGGCATATAGCTGAGTGGGGTAGAGGGGAAAGGAGGAGGAAGGAAAGAGGAAGGGAGGAAGGGAGGGAGAGGAAAGAGAGAGAAAATATGTGTTTCTATGTACAATCCCTAGTATAGGTAGGAAAAAAGTAAATAAAGTGTAATTAATAAAATATGAGGAAAAAAAGAAAAAAAAAACTAATGATGCTCAAAGAATGATGGAAACGAGACATGTCAAAAAGACACAGAAGAGGCTGGAGAGATGGCTCAGAGTTTAAGATCACTGGCTGCTCTTCCAAAGATCCTGAGTTGAATTCCCAGTAACCACACTGTGGCTCAAAACCATCTATACTGAGATCTGCTACCCTTTTCTAGCCTGCAGGCATACATAAAGACATAACATTGTATAAATAAGAAAAACTCTTAAAAAAAAAGAAAGAAAAATGGCACAGAAGCAAGATATATGAGCTCTCATTGGTCAAATGACAAAACAATTTAAACATCAAAATGGTCTGAATATCTACTTCCTCCCAAGATTCCTATGTTGAAATCCTAAGACCCAAAGTAAGGAACTGAATGAGATCTTTGGGAGGTACTCAGGTCTTGAGGTGAAGTCCTTATAAGTATGTTCATAACTTTATTAAAGAGATCTTATAAAATCATGTGGCCTTTGGGCCACTGAAATTAAAGTTAGAACAGGACTGTAGACAAGCATGCCCCCAACTAGACTTCATATTTTAACTTTGGACTTTCCAGAATTTACAACTGTGAAAAACAAATCCTTTGTTTATAAATCATTTGTCACATAGCTCGGGGTGACTGAAACAAACAATAACAGTACAGTCCACTACAGAAGGCACATAAATCATGAATCCATATTGATGTAAGTGTATGGCAAATGCATTAACATTCTGATGAGGACCAAGACACAGAGTGACATGGTACTCATGAGGATGCAGGGTATTAACTGTAGTAGAAAAGCCTGGCAGACACTGAAAGTGAAAGTATGTACCACCTGACAAGACACACTGTGTGCCAATGTTGTGATACCCTTAATCAAGCATATGTATCAATCCATGAGAGCACAGGGAGCTGAGAGACAGTCTGCAAAAAATAACTAACCTGGGATATCCGTATTGTACAGTATAAGCATGGTACAACCAACAGACCCAAATAAAATAAGTACTTGAATCCCACCAAGAAGGGGAAATAAAATAGATATCAGAGACATGGGAAGTGGAGGGAGAGAGGAAGTGGGTGGGAGGGGGGTGAAAAGAGGAACAGGAGGGGGGATCAGGTGTGGGGAAAGTAGGAATGGGGACAAGAAGGAAGGAAAAGAAGGGACATTGGTATTGGGACATCTCTGAGACAAGATGAAGACCTGGAATTTTGGAGACACCTGGTAAGATATGGGGTGATGAGAGTGGCTAAGACTCCTAGCAGCAGGGATATTGGGACTGAAGTGGACACATCCTGTAGCCAGTGGAGGGAAGGGGACAACAACCAACTCACAAAACCCTCGACCCAAATTTGTTTGCCTATAAGGTATGCAGGGATAAAAGATGGAACAGATATTGAGGAAAAGGTCAATCAATGACTGGCACAACTTGAGGTACAACCCATGAGAGAGACCCAACTTCTGACACTATTAATAATACTCTTTTATGCTTGTAGACCGGAGAATAGCATAACTGTCATCTGAGAGGCTTCATCCAGCAGATAACGGAAAATGTTGCAGAGACCCACAGCCAAACAAACATTAGGCAGAACTCTAGGAGTCTTGTGTTAGAGTTAGAGGAAGGACTGAGAGAGGTGGAGGGGTAGGCCACCAAAGAAGACCTACACAGCCTGCTCACCTGGGACCATGGGGCCTCATAGAGACTGAACCTCTAACAAAAGAACATTCCTGGACTAGTCCTAGCCCCCCAACACATATGAAACTGATGGGCTGCATGTCCTCAGTTGGGTCCCCTAACAACTAGAGCAGGTGCTGTCTCTGACTTGGACTCTGTTGTTTCGCTCTGGATCCCATTTCCCTAACAAGGCTGCCTTGTCTTGTCTCAGTAAAAGCACAGGTACTTAATCCTGATGTAACTTGATGTGTCTGGGTGGGTTGGTTGGGGGGTTATAGGGAAAGTGGGTGGGAAGGTCAGACAGGGAAGAGAGGAGGGAGTGGGGTTGTGAGTGGGATGTAAAATGAACAAACAAATAAATTATGAAGAAACAATATTACTGACCTGTATTTATCAAAAGTGACAATATTATAAAAAAGATGAGGGAACTGTTCCATATTGAAAGAGACTAATGAGATAAAGAAACAATGCAACACTTAAATGTACCAACTTCTTTCAACAATTAAGTGATTAATAACATAGTCAACAAAATGAAATTAGATGGAGTACTGTGTCAGCGTGAATTTCCTGATTTGATAACTGCACTGTCCTTAAGTACAATAATGTTCTTGACTGTGTAAAATTGACACTAAACCATTCCTAGTGACAGGTCAGCAGTTTCCTCTCAAAATGTCCAAAGTAAAAGAGCAATTTATGTACCATACTTGGAACTTTTTTCAAGTTTGTTATTGTTTCAAAATTGTTGTGGGGGAAGCTGGACATGGTCTTTAACCCCAGAGCTTGGGAGACAGAGGATGGAGGATCTCTGTAGGTTCAAGGCCAGCCTGGTCTATGTAGGGAATCCCAGGATAGCCAGGGCTCTGTAGAGAGAATTTGTCTCAAAAAATAAACCTAAATAAAATTGTATGGGGAAGAACAATGAGATGAGTAGAACAGCAGCACTCTAGTGCTACCAACGACCGACAATCATCCAAACACAACCTAAGCACCTCCAGAGACAAGGGGCTGCATGGCTGGTAGCTAAAATTCCTTGCAAGGGTAAAACTGGAATTACCCTGAAATAAAAGACTTTTCCCAGCTCTACAGTAACTTTGTTATTACATCTCGCTTATCTATACATAACAACACAAAGATATAAAAATAAGAAAATAAGCCTGTGTGAACCCTGTATACTCCTGGGTGTGCAAATCCATCAAAGTATAAACAGCAGTGTATCCGCCAAACTGTTACTTATAAGAATAGTCTGAAGAATAAAGAGAACAATCAAATCATGTGAAAGCTAAGTGAGAAAGAGCACCTGCAGTGGTTGGCTGGTTGTCTTTCATTTAAGAAGCATTTCATTCTGGAACGCCGGCATATACATTCTGAAACAATGTTCCTAGAAATGTGCAAGGCTCCTGTCGCCTTTCCCAGTACATTCATTAGACTGGGATGTCCAAGCTCCCCCACTCTACCCGCCCTAGGGCAGGTAGGAGACAGCACTGGACTCTCTGCACTTCCATTCCTTGAGGACTGGCCCCAGCATCACTCTTCCTCAGGATGCAGAGCACAAGGGTATCCTAGAAACTCCTCAGAGTATACTCCCGCCCTACCAACCCTGGCAGCACGAGGGCGCGGTCCCAGGTACCAGCATCCTCCACAAAAGCTCTTGGCAGAACTCAGACAGGCTCTCCCGACCCGCCCAGCCCTCCAGCCCCCAGCTGCACAGCCCCTGCTTTGCCTGGCGACCGCAGTCTAGCGGGTCCCTCACACACGCCCACAGCCAGCCAGGCTCAGCTGCTCCACTATGGCCGACACCCGTGGACCGACGGCTCCTCCACCGCCGGACCCAACCCTCTCTCCTCCGCACCTCCCAGCCACGATGCCAGGCCCAGCACCACTTAGCCCACTGGAAGGCTGCTGGGGGCGGAGGCGGATTCCAGAGGCGGAGACGGGGGAGGAGTCTGCAGGCGGGGGGGGGGCACAGCCCTGGGGCGGAGGCGGAGCCTGAGGCGGAGGCGGAGCCTAGTGAGAGCGGAGGCGGAGCCCGGGCGCAGAGGCGGAGCCCAGGGGGGTGGAGGCAGCACCCGGGAGATGGAGGCAGAACCCGGAACCGGGAGGGGGCAGAGCCCTGGGACGGAGGGAGGAGCCCGAGGGGAGCAGGGGTGGAGCCCGGGATGGAGGCGGAGCCCAAGGATGGAGGAGTAGCTCGGTGGGGGTGGGGGAGGCAGAGCTCGAGGCAGAGGGAAGCGGAGCCCTCGAAGGTGGAGGCAGAGCCCTGGAGAGGAGGGAGGCGGAGCCCGGGGGCAGAGAGGAGTCCAGAGCCGGCACCCGCCCGACACGCTTACTTGGCTTCTCCCGGTCTCAGCCTACTACGTTGAAGTAGTAGCCGAGCCATGACTGCTGCCACCGCGCCCGGGAAGCGGGTTCCCATAGCCGCCCTCGCCGCCGCCATTGCCCACCAGGCCCGGGAGGAGCTCAGCGTTTTCCCTTCAACCTCTGTAGCCACAGCAACGACACTTCCGTCAGGCTTGACAATGGAAGCGCTCACTGCGCCTGCCCTGCGCCTTGCGCCCGCCCCTCCCCCGCCCCATCCGAGAGGGCTCGGCCTTCGGGTTCCCCCAGGCCGCTTGGACCCTCGGCTCAGGAAGTGGGCGGCTGCTCCGAGGGGGAGCTCTTAGAGGCCGCCCTCTGCCTCAACGCCCCCCTCCCCTATTCTTTATTTTCCTCTATCAGGGGTCTTTCCTTGCGCCTTCTCTCTCCCTTTTGCAGTGGGGGGAGAAGGGCACGGAGGGTCGTGAGGTCACTGGAAAGCTTGCTCTTCTCTGCTGCCTGCTTGCCACTGGCCGCGCAGCAAAGATTCTCCCGCCCTCTGCTGGAAGCTTGTAATTTGCACCACCGAGGCTTTCTGGCTGCACGTTTTCCATTTATGTTGTGCAGATTGGGATTTTAGAAACATGCCACCGAGCTGGCGGGGCAGAAAAAGACTTGTGCAATCTTCAGAAGTGCCTATGGTTTCTGGGATTCCTGGGCTGGGGGCGTTCACCTTGGGCTTTCCTCTGAGTGCCCAAAAGAGTTGGGTTCCTCCTAGTAACAGGGCATCAGGGCATCCCAGGGATCCTCCTGAAATGGCCCTGTATCCTCCCCCCAGCCTCGCCCACCCGAATTTCACTACTTTTCTATTTCAAAGCTCTGGAAGCTGAAGCAGGTGTTAACTTCCAAGTTGTTCTGCTGTGAAAGCGCAAGCGAATTAATTCATGGGGCTCTTTGTCCAGTCAAGAGAGTATCCTAGTCAATTGAGTTTATTTTTTTTATTTCTTTATTTTTATTTTTTTAATTTTCATTAGTTACAATTTATTCAATTTGTATCCCCCCTGTAGCTCCCTCCCTCCTCCCCTCCCAATCCCACGCACCCCCCCTTCTCCACCCATGCCCCTCCACCAGTCCAATGATAGGGGTGGTTTTCCTCCCCTTCATTCTGATCCTAGTCTCTCAGGTCTCATAAGGACTGGCTGCATTGTCTTGCTCTGTGGCCTGGTAAGGCTGCTCCCCCCTCAGGGGGAGGTGATCAAAGAGCAGGCCAATCAGTTCATGTCAGAGACAGTCCCTGTTCCCAAAATATCCACTACTGATGTTTTCAGATTTGGCTGGCACAACACTTGTATGAGTTTACTTTGTCACTTCTTAATGATCATGAAGTTTTAGTAGTTGAATATGTACCCAAATTAAGACTGAAGTTTTCAGAACTTGTGTTTTAGAAATTATTTTTGTGAGGACATCATTCCCTGAGGGATTTGATCCTTAGCATGTTGTATATAGTAGATGCCAATGTGCTTAGTGCAACACATACACCCTCTGCCAATGACTAGCAGAAAGCTAGTGACTAGAGCTGTGAACTCAGAGTCATGAGCTCAGCTGCTCTGATTGACTAGTTCGCTTTTATGGGTGTTTCCCTTCCCGATTCCATGCTGGTGATTGAACTTATGGTCTCATACATGCTAGGAAAGCCTTCTACCATTAAGCTATATTCCCAGTGACAGGGTGGACTTTTTCAGCAGGGGTCTGAGCGGGTTAGGCTGGGCCATGCTAGAAAAACTGAAACTGAGGGGGTCGTTTAACTCAGGACCTTCTTTGTAAATGGTTCCTAGTCAGATGGAGGAGTCAGCATAAGTGATGAAGAGTAGATTGTTTTTCAAAATAATTAAAGCAAACAAAACCTCCCACCACACCTCCTGTAGACATTTTCCCAGTCATGTCCCTGGGTGCTCTTTCTCCACTTTTTTCAGTAAAGAGTAATCTCACTTCCTCCAGAGACAGCCTATTCCACAGCTTAACAGCCAGCCCTTTAAGAAAGTCCTTCTTTATGAAGTCAGAGTTGGCCCACTGTAACTGCCCTCATGTTCTCTGAAGCTACCAGAAGGGGAGAGACACCACATGAATGTGTGTGACTTTTAAAATTGTTATTGTGGGATCCCCCCAAGTATACCTTCTCACGACCCATAACAAAGGAGACTGAGAGATGTGTTGGAAATTTCCCTGTTACATCACCACATCTCAGACCACTCAGTTGCCTAAGCAAGAATCTTAATGACTGCTACCCATAATACTGGCCTTTCTCTCAATCCCACATTTGTCATTTAGTCCTGTTGCTCCTACTTCCCACATGTCCACTTCACACTCACTTCATTGTCATCTCCCATCTTGATAGTTTATAATACCTTCCTTACCCTTTTCCCTGTTTATTGGTTCCATGTATGTAAAAAAAAAATGGCTTTTTATATGTAAAACTCATTTTTTAAGATCAGGTTTTACGTATCTCAGGCTAGCCTCAAAAATGCCAAGCACATAAAGATGATGTTGAACTTCTGATGCCCCTGACTGCACCTCCTTATTGGGATTACAGGTGTGTACAAAACACGAGGTTTCATGGATGCAAGGCAAGCACTTTACCAACTGAGCTACATTCCAAGCCCTTATATAGAAAACCTAAAGACAAAAAGAAAGATATTGACCCATCTTAAAATTAAGTCTGTAAGCCTGGAGCAGTGGCACACACCTGTGAGCCCGCACTCAGAGAAGCAGAGGCAGGTGGATCGCTCTGAGTTCAGGGCCAGCCTGGTCTACACAGAAAAGCCCTGTTTTGAGGAAAAAAAAGTTTGTGTACCAAGCACACATTTTCAGTTTGAACTATGTTTGGGGTGCAGGAAAGAGAAATCCAGAGATGGCTGACAGACTGTGTCTTAGGCCATTGGGTCTTGACATTTTTTTCGAAGTACCTGGGACTGCAGTGGTCACAGTGGTACTGAGAGGCTTCTGTTTGGTAAACAGGCCTTGGCTACATAATTTGCAGAGTCCAGTGCAAAACAAAAGTGAAGGATCCCTTGTTCAAAAGTTAAAGATTTCAAAAGCTTTAGCAGAACATTAGAACAAATGTGGGCTCCTCTGAGTGCAGATCCCTAGCACCTGAACAGGGTGTGTTTCCACAAAGCTGACTCTGTTGGTGCAGTGTGTGTGCATGCTGGAGTGGAGAAGGGGGTGTGGTTGCTGGGAATTGAACTCAGGACCCTTAGAAAAGTAGCTAGTGTTTTTAACCTCTGAGCCATCTCTCTGGCCCTTATTTTTTTTCTTTTTTTTCTTTTGTTTTTTATGTCTATGAGTTCTCTACATGCATATACACCTGCATGCCAGAGGAGGGCATCAGATCCCAGTATAGGTAGTTGTGAACCACCATGTGGTTGCCAGGAATTGAACTCAGGTCCTCTGGAAGTACAGCCAGTTCCACTAGCCTCCAAGCCATCTCTCCAGCCCCAATATTCTGCTTTTGTTGTTTGGTATTCTGGAGATGACAATGGAACCAAGAACCACCTTGTGCATGCTTAGCACATGATTTACCACTGAGTTACATGCCCCAGCCTCAAAACAATCTCTGGTTGTTGTAGTCTTGTCATTATTGTTGAGATGTTCTCACTACATAGCCCAAGCTCACCATCCTTCTGCCCCAACCTCCTGAGAGCCAGGATTATAGAAGTGTACCATTACACCTAACACTCAAAACTATTGTTTGTAAAATGTGTGTGTGTGTGTGTTTGTGTGTGTGTGTGTGTGTGTATGCATATTTTCAGCTTTTAGGAACTTTATTTTCCTTCCACCTTTTCTGTTTGCACAGGTTTCTGCAGAGGAGCTCAGGACCACTCAGGGGTGGCTCCAACCCAATCAGTGGCCTTTGCTGTGGTAGCTGCTGACAAGTCCTCAGTGTCTGGCTAGCCACTCTAGTCTTCAGTTGGGAATGCTGGATGGGTTCTGAGGGCACCTGCATACCCTCAGACCAGTCTGTCACCTCGGGATGAGCGACAGTGAACTCAGGAGCTGGCACAGTCCATTCACCCTGGAATTCCTCCTTGGTCATGGCCTTTTCAGCAGCAGCCTGCTACTCTTTCTCAGTCTCTTCTGGGTCTATGTAGAAGTAAAGATCAAGCATAATAACCTCCCATGACTGCTCACAGGAGATAGTGCCATGCATGAGGAGTGCTTCCTGGGCCAGCATCCACCACATCAGGCCCACTGAGTGAACTCCCTTGTTGTTGCATGGATGGCAATATCAACATAGTGCAGAGAATCTGTGTTGCACTGGGCATTGGTGAGTAGGTTGACCTAAGCGGCCTCTGTGAGGGGCTGGTTTCAGCCCTGAGATCAGTTACCACTAGAAGCCATGGCTCCCTGAAAGCTGCTTGTATCTGGTTAGTGAAAGTCCCATGTGTGAAGGGGGCAGCAATTGGAGTGGCTACAGTGGCAGTGGCAAACTTCAGCACAGCTTGCTCACCAGTGTTCCTGGAGGCAATGACACTGCCATCAGCAAGGTTCTCAATGGCAACAATAGCCTGAGCTGCAAGCAACAGCTCCTTTTCAGATTTATGATGTAGATACCATCACTTTCCTTTTGTAGATGCATTGCTCCATCTGAAAGTCAAGGTTCCTGCCACCTAACTAGGTTCCTGTGGCAAGGCATTTGAGGACATCCTCCTACTTGATCTGCAGGAAATCAAGGGCTCAGAACATTGTGTAAGTTTCCCCTTTAAGTTATGCTGGGAATCAAGAACAAGACCATATGGACCCATCCACAGGCAGTGCATAAAAGTATGTGTATGTTTAAATTTTTGTAATCTTACTATTAAGTTTATAGGACAAAAAGATCTTTGAGATAAGTGTACACTAAATCATTTCTATCCTATTTTCAAACCACTTGTCTTAGTTACTTTTCTATCACTATGCTACGATATCATGACCAAAGCAGCTTATAGAAGAAACAGTTGTTTGGGTACTTAGAGTTTCAGATTATAAGTCCATGAATATCATGGCAGGGACCATAGTGGCAGACAGTAATGGCAGACAGAGCACCAGAGAGAACAGTGGTTAAGAGCTTACATCCTGATCTATAAGTATGAGGCAAAGAGCTAACTGAGAATGGTGTGGAATTTTAAAACCTCAGAGCCGACCCACAGTGACACACCTCTTCAAAAAGATCACACTTACTAATTTTTCCAAAATTGTTCCACCAATGGGAAACCAGATTTTCAAACATATGAGATAGTAGAGGTCATTTTCATTCAAACAATTACACTCCTCAATAGCTTCCTATGTAGCCAAGAATTAAGATAAAAGATTTGAATGTCCCAAAGCATCTCAGGCACTCAGATTCTTGTGCTGTTTTGTTGTTGCTGCTGCTGTTTTGTTTTTGAGACTGAGTTTCATATAGTCCAGGATGACCTTCATTCCTGACCTTCCTGATGCTCCATTTACAGGCATGTGTCACCACACTTGTTTTATGATCTTTTTTGTTTTGTTTTGTTTGTTTGTTTGGTTGGTTGGTTGTAGTTTTGCTTTGCTTTTCATGACAGGATTTTTCTATGTAGCTGTGCCTGGACTAGACTAGCTCTGTTGACCAGGATGGCCTCGAAATCACTGAGATCCAGTGTATGTCACCACGCCTGCTGACCTCTTTTTTTTTGACGGGGTATTTTTATCTTTTGTGTAGATGAGTGATAAGAATATTTTACTTGTATGTGTAGAAGTGTACCACATGTGTGCCTTATATCCCAGGAGGCCATATGGCATCAAATTCCCTGTAACAGAAGCTAAAGAAGATTGTGAGCCACCATGGACATGCTAGGAACTCTGCAAAAAAAAGTACAGAATGTTTTGCTTTGTTCTAAGATTTATTATGTATACAATGTTGTGTTTTCATATACACCTGCATGCCAGAAGACGGCGACAGATTTCATTATAGATGGTTGTGAGCCACCATGTGGTTGTTGGGAATTGAACTCATGACAAAAAGCAGCCAGTCCTCTTAAGGAATCCCTCCAGCCTCACAGAAAATACAGAAAAATACAGAAAGTATTTTTCATCACTAAGCCATCTCTTCAGCCCCTCTGGCTTCCTCTTTAATCTTTGTTATTTCTTTTTGGGAACCACTGTTTTACCAGATGCTCTGATATTTAAGTCTCAGCAGAAAGACTGCTTTTTCCAGGCCTTCACTGGAGTTAGTGAAGAATTTCCAAGTCTAGCTTCTTTTATTTGAGACAGCATGTGGGTTACCTTGTCAAAATCACACCACTTGTTTCACCCCCTTGTGAATTTAACTCATTGTACTAAAGTGCTTTAACTCTGGCTTAAAAGGAGTCTGAAATAAAGCAAGGCATCTAGCTTCCAGTAGAGCCTCTCAGAAAGGTCCCATGTGTTGTCTGTTGGTTTATTAATTTCAATCCTCACTCCTGAACCAAGAACAGTTCGACTCTGCTGGTGGGCTCCAGCAATTACTATTATTATTGTTGTTGTTATTATTACTTTCTTCCCATTTATATTCCAAACAAATTCACATTCTTTCATTTCCCCTATGAAACTAAAATGTTCTCAACTCTGGGCCATTGAATACATATATTCTTTATCCCTTCTGGGGTGTTAGATCCCTCTTTCTCTTCTTTAGGTTTCATATTGGATTTTATAGTGATGTATATATTTCTATGCATGGTCTATAGGATTGCTTATGGTGGATTACCCCACAAGAATGTAAGCTTATAGAGAAAGAATGGTGTTTGCATAAATCATTTTCTGTGTGTTCAGAATTTAGCACAGTACTGGGTATCTAATTCACAAACAGTAACTATATGCAGAAGGACAAATAACCTTTTAAATAGTAAATGCCTTGAACAAAGTCTTCATAATCTGATAGTAATACAGAATTCCCACCTAAAGGATGGGAGCATGTAGCATTTTATTTGTTAATGCCAGCCATTGTGCCATCTGTAAAAAACATTTCCTGAAGTCTTTTTATCTTGTTCTGTGACTGGTGTTACTAGGACAGCCAACTCCATGCTTGTTGCCTTATCTGTGTTCTCTTTCATTTATCCCATAGCAAATTACTTCCTTTAAGCTTTGGTGAGGTTTAGCATCTGGCTTTATCATATGCAAAGACTATCTGTATCTACCTGTTTTGTACAGAAGCTAGAAATGCAGCTCGGAGGTAGAACATTTGCTTCATATGTACGAGGTAAAGAAGGAGGAGGAGGAGAAAGAAAAGGAACAGGAGAAGCAAAGCATTGCTTTTCTTCATGCGGATGCTCTGCATTAAATACAGGGGTTAAGAGTCTATCTTTCTCAGCCTTCCAAACAAGATAGAAATTACAGATACAGCAACAATGCTATTTATTTTGTGTTAGTTTTTAACCTGTTTCCTCTCCTGACATTCACTGTTTACCTGCTTTATACATAGTTGGTTTTATGTACATGTTCATTTTCTGGGAAGAATCTATGTTTTCATTAGGTTTTATGAGAGGTCAGGTCCTCAGAAAATGTCCTGGGCTTTGCAACCTGCCATACCTATCCCTAGGAGAGCATATATGCAAAGCTGATTATGTCCTCTTTGTACATCATTTGATGTTATGACTTCAGGATGCATCTTGAACCTTGTTTTCAACAAAATGTTGTAAACATGCCCTAAGCTTAACAGGCATTTTGTGCCTAATGAAAAAAAAAATCATCATAAAATTTCTTGTTTGAAAAGAGCATCTGAGATAATTATACAATGCACTCAGTTACTTTCACTTTGGTCATTAACATTATTAGTACTATTCATTGTTTTTCATTAGATTTCTAGAGACCCAAGTATGATGACCCGCTTGTAAGGAACTGTGTACACACTATTAACTAAGAAAATAAAACCGCACATTCAAAACAAGCAAAACCTCCAAATATTGATAAGAATTAGTTTTGGATTTAGGGGCCAAAAATAATTCAATTGAAAAGTGAGGAAGACATTGAAACACCATTATTCAACAAGCTTTTAGAGTAAATATTTATGTATATGCATGTAAATATGATGAAAGGATGTACACATAAACACAACTTAAGAATTCTTAAGTGGAACTTAGTTAAGCAGGATTTTTTTCCTTTCTGTTTTCTTGCCAGGAAATTTTTGAACATGTTCCTCCCCTCCCCTCCCCTTTCATTCCTTCCTTACTCAGTGTGAATTTACAAACATTTCTCTTGAATGGATGCAATTCTGTGAAAGCATTGCCCAAAGAACCCCTTTGGGCAACCATGTGGAAATCTGTGCTCCCACTGGAGACCAGAGGTGCCCCAGCTTGTAGTGCTGGGAGGATGGGGCAGGCAAAGTCACGTCTAGACCTTGAAACCCAAATGCATTCTAGCTAATTTTTTTTCTTGCACTGGTGATTAAGTAAAGGAACTCATTTTTTGGGGGGAAGGGGAGATACCCAGACATGTTTAATTCCTCATTTATTCCCCCCTTATGTACTTTAGTGCTTTGGGGAGCACATTGACAAAGGTTTCTCACCCATGCAAACCACAATCATACATGTGATTTCTAAGATTTTCTAACAAAATTCTTCTAGTTGCCAGTCTGGGACCTTGAAAAAATAATTGGCTTGATTCTCAGGTGACAGTCTCTTAAGTAACAATGCAGGGAAGAGCACCCCAGCTAATAAGGCATGTGACAAGGAGTGCAGGTGAGTATTCTTGGCACAGTGCCAGTACACTGGCACAGACCCAGGAACTCGGTGGAGCCAAGCCTTCTCCTTTTGAGTTCTGTCCACTTCCTAGTTGAAGTCACCTATGGCTCAAAAAGAAGTTTGAGGGATTAGAGATGTAGCACAGTTGATAAGTGGTGGAGCAGAAGGATCAGAAATTCAAGGTTATCTTATAGCTGTTTAGTTTCAGGCCATGCTGGGCTACAGGGGACCCTAACCAAATAAAAATAATAGTAATAGCCACAATACATTTTGGTTAAGAGCATATTTGATGATCATTGTTCCAAGCCAGAGCTAACCTCAGGTCACCTCAGAGAAGAAACAAAGAGGCAATGAGGTCCAGCCCAACAGGATTTTCTGCACACAGACCCTTCTCCAACTTAGCTTTCCCAGCCATCCATGGGGAAATGTGTGCTCCCACTGGAGACTAGAAGTGCCCCAGCTTGTAGTGCTGGGAGGATGGGGCAGGCAAAGTCACCATGGAGCACAGCTGTTTGGTTACCAGCCCACTGAGACCAACACATGCAAACAAAACCACAAAAGAACAACACAAGAAAAAATGTACTGGATACAGTGCGTGCAAAGAAAATGAAGAAGAAGAAAATACCAAAACTCAAAACAGTGGCCTGTCTCTCTATGGGCCCTCTATCCTGTTCCATAACTGGTGACCTACCCCAAAATCAGGCTCCACCCAACTACACCAAGTTTGGAATGGTGTCCTGCATTCAGCCAGACCAGTGAATGAAGCAGTAAAATATCTGTTGATCTCTACCAGACCAGAGTCTAAACACCAGGCAAACTCTGCCAGACCAGAGACCACAGCAGCAGCAAATCTCGGCCAGATCAGAGTCCAGAGCAGTGGCCAAGCTCTGCCAGACCCCAGGCCAGAGTAATGGCTAAGCTCTGCCAAACCAGAAACCAGAGAACATTGGCAGAGGTGCCAAGCCTGGAGCTCCACATACTGTATCCATCCCTTGGCACCTCCTCACCACTCTCACTGGAACTTGTGGAGCATGGCTCAAGCTTCTCTGAAATAGGAAAGAATCAAGTCTAGAGGGATAGAAGGATTCTGTCCCATGTCCTCAGTTAGTCCCAAAGACAAAAAAAAAATTGGCAACAAGGGACAAAACAGTTAAACAAGACACAAACAGCTAGATCCAGTTGCTTGTGCAGCAGAAAAATACACAGAGCCAGAAAGCAGATTCCACCACTCCTGCAGTGGAGAAAATGAAAGTAGGATATCAGGGAATTTCTGCTGCAAGATATACCTGCATTGTCCTTGTCCAACAATCCAGAGATCACAGAAAATTGGGTACTCTACCACCCTTTACAGATAGGAGCACAATCATCCTCTCTGAGGTCCAGAGATCACAGAAAACTCGCTGCTCAATTACCTTTACAAATGTGCCCATTTGAGGGGGGTCTGGAAAGTCTTCCAGGACCCCTCTGGCCCACAGCTGTCCAAAGCATCAGCTCTAACCTTTCTGACCACACAGATTACACATTTTGCCTCAAGCCCTGAAAAAAGAAACTACAGAAACAAAGAGACAGAAACAGACAGATACTGACAGAGTGCTTACTTACTGGCTTTTCTTCAGCTTCATGTGCCCAGGGTGTTTGGGAGACTTGGGGATCCAATATGAGAACCCATATGTTATGGCCAGCACTTAGGGTCACCAAAGATCATCAGGAGCTGGACCATATATGCAAGAGCAAAGAATTTTATTTGGGCTTAAGCTGGGTCTCTCCATCATTACCAACACAGTGGATCAGAGAGGAGAGCCCTGAGCAGCTGCATGGCAGGGTTTTGATTGAGGTTTCAGGAAGGACCAGGAAGTTCCAGTTTAACAGTTACAAGATTGGGTGACCTTCAGCAAGGGCAAGCTTTTTACAAAGTGATTGGCTAGCTAACATAACTAACATTGAGCAAGATATCTCTAGGCCTCAGGAATGTTAGGTATTTTCTGTGTCATTGAATGTTCTACTACAAGGTTAGTGGGCTGCTCAGCACAAATGCCCTACTTTGAGATAAGATACCGTCCCATCCTTGTGGTTATCCTTAGGGTGTTCCTTGGGTAGGGAATCTTATGACCTTGTTTTTGGAATTGGTGACCCATGGCCTAGTTCCTGCTGATCTTATGGTAGAGTCACTATTCTTGTGACCTTTAGGGGGCCTTTTTTAGGCCCAGTTCCTGGTGACCTTTGGTGGTGTCAGGTAGGTTCTCTCAGTTCTAAAAGATCCATTTGAATTTTGTGGGGTTTGTAAATGGTGTGCCCTGTGTCAGAGAGCACTCCAATATTAAGCTGTGATATAGAATAGTAGAATTGATGATGTAAAGAATTTACTATTCTTGAGAAATGAATGGTACCAGTTAGAATTTAACTGAGGGAAGACTGTCTGTAAAACACTCCACAGATAAGTTATATGCTAACCAGGCCTGTTAGAGATTAGGATCCCGGGATACGCATGCTTGCTCACCAGGATTATCTAGAAGGCAGAGTGAGGCTTTTGTTTGTTTGTTTGTTTGTTTGTTTAATTTGTAACTTCCCAACGTGTATTTATTAATTTATGAATGTGAGTGAAAACAGACCAGATTGGTGGGTGTACAGTTTAGGTCAGATAACTTGATCCAGTGAATGTTGAATTTTGACTCTCCTATGCCCACATGTGCAATCCTCATTGACACAGTTCTGTCAGTTCAAATTTGAGACACAGGTTATGGGCTAAATCTGTGTCTGTAAGGTTACAGGTCTCGGCAGCTAATATTGTACACAGGGACAACATCAAACAGTATCATTTAATGGCTTTCCCTCTACAAGAGAATGGCCTGTGTTTTTTCAAAGTGTGTTTTTCAACTAAGAGGTTAAGAGCACTGGCTGCTCTTCCAGAGGTCACAAGTTCAGTTCCCAGCAACCACATGGTGGCTCACAACCATGTATAATGAGATCTTGTGCTCTCTTCTGGTGTGCAAGTGTACATGCATGCAGAACACTGTATACATACTAAATAAAGAAATCTTTTAAAAAGTCAGTTATTGGGGTTGGGGATTTAGCTCAGTGGTAGAGAGCTTGCCTAGCAAGCACAAGTCCCTGGGTTCTGTCCTCAGCTCTGGGAAAAAAAGCCAGTTATTGGTATTGTTAAATTTTATTTTGCTAATGCATCATTGCTCTAGTCTCTTGTTACTTAATATTCTCTGATAATCCCCAGTCATTAAGAATTTCATTCATTTTTTTCTCTACTGCTTTGCTATTTGTTTTTCTTTAAAGCAATGTCTCCTGTAGATCAGCCTTCCACATGTTATGTAGTTTAGACTTTATTTGAACACTGAATGCAACCTGTACTGCCAGTGCCTAGAACATAGTCCTGCAACTGTTTTCAGGTGGGCCCTGGCTGGTCAGTGTGAAGTAAAAGAGACCAGTGAATGAGTGTCCACTCATATTCCTGCTTTTGTTTGTTTGTTTTTGAGGTGGGCAATTACAAATAAAGAGGGACCTGTGTAAGAATTGAGTTCACTGACCTACTTTGCAGCTGGTGTATTTACAACACAAAAAGGGAGGAGAAGGAGGGAAGATGGCAATGAGTCAGGTAATCAATTTTAGACAGTCAGTAAAAGTGAAAACTGGACATTTCAGAGGATTCACAGACAACAATATCAACTATATGGATTAGGAGCTGAGCTTTTTTCTGGAAAGCAAATTTCTATAGTTGAACCAGTTAAAACAACACAGAAGTTCTGGAGAAACTGATGTGGTAGTGCCTAACAGGTATGTTTCCCCCGTGTTTGAAAATGCACAACCTAAGAGAAAAGGTGTGAGTAATAATTGATATTCCCTAACACATAACTGAAGTCCCAGAAGAATATTGGACCATAAGGCAATTTTAAACTTTTAAAAATTATTTTTGAGATTACAATGAAATAGTTTCAACCTCCTAATTTCTCTCTACTCTTATGTCTCAAAAGCTGGGATGAATGGTTGAGGTGCCTACTTAACAAATCAAAGCAGATGTGACTGTCAGGTCCTCCCAGCACCTCTCAGTCCTTACCTTTTACAAGGTATGAGTATCATACCCAGATCTCTAGCCCAGAATTTGAGCTGCCTTCCTCCCAGCTTTCCTTCCTTATGTATTCCAACTGTGTTGGTTACCTGGTCTTTTTCATTTACATCTACTCTCTTGTATTTTGGTTTGGTTCTCCACTCCCCTTTCTCCTCTCTTCTCACATCTCTCAGGGTAATGTCAACCCTAGACTGTCCCAGAAGTTCCTGTGTCTGACTATGTTCTCTCTTCTACCTATAATAAACTTTCTACTCCAACATACCTAGCAATAGCCACATTCTTTTTCTTTTATTTTTCATTTTCATTGAGCTCTCAATAACTACTCCTTGCTTTCAAGTTAATGGCTACTTATTTCTTTAATAGTTGTTACTGTTTGGCTTTGACTGAAGTTTGGCTGAAGGACTTCTCATCTATGAGGTAGAGATGACTGCACTGCACACTGAGTATGTAATGGAATGTGCAACATAAATGACCTGTATCTTGGAAGATAAACAGGTGCCCTGGGAGAGTGGAAGATTGTATTTTAAAAAATTTCCAAGATGAGGGTGTTGCAGGATATTTGATCCCAGTGTGATCCCTTAGATTGTTAACTGTAAAATGCTATGCTTTGTTTGGTCTGGTTGAGCCCTAACATAAACCTTAAGTCCAAGAACTTTCTGTTTATCGTAAACAGGTGATTATGGTGTAGTTCCGTCAGCCCTAGAATATACCTTTAATACAAAAGCTCTCTGTGCACAGGATTTAATAATGTTAACCCTAGGTCAAGAGGAAAAGCAAGAAACCAGCTGACAGGGATTAAAGAGTAAGTGGAAGTTTCAGCTGAAATGCATTTAAGACAGAGTGTAAAAGTAGAAGGAGTTTTAGATTGGTAGCTTTTAGGCTTTTTTGAGCTTTGAGCTAGAAAGCCTTTGGCCTTGGGTTCTTTTGGCCTATCCCCCCCCCGAGCTGTCATCTAAACTGGTGAGCTTTTGGAGCTTTTTCCTCTTAGATGTGAGGTGAGTAGCAGGGTCAGATGTGTGCTTTATCTGACTTACTGAACTAGCAGGTTTTCTCCCCAGTACCTAGCTGCTGGGTCTGTATTGGTAAACTCAAACAATTGGGATTTTCATTTTTTTTATAACAACACTAGGGTTCTGTGAGACCCTAGGGGTTGGGACAAAGCTAGAATACCTCTGCTATCTGCATCATTTGATCTTTGATCAACTGGTAGAAGAGCTACTACTGTCCTGAGACTCAGCTGTATTGTCCAAGCTAATGAGGGAGTCTGCATGGGACTAGGAGTCAGGAACAACAGTAGGAGGTAGCTTATGGGTTTGTTCTGGGATTGTCCTCTGATGTAGCTGCAGGGAACTGTGAATGAGAGCAGAGCCCATGCCATGGTGAGTGTGGGGCCATTGTTCCCAGGCCAGGCAGAGCAGGTCTGCTGAGCTATTACAGCCTGATATGCTTTGACCGAGATGGGCTGTGGTTCAGACTCTGGTTTTGTTGTTTTCCATGTGGTGACCTCAGCAGAGATCCTTGTCCTCTGACCCTTCTTGAGTGTTGACTGTCCAAGGAGGAGGGGACCCTGTGGCTTGGGCAATAGAAAGTTGTGGTGCTTATGGTATCACTATCTAGTGTGCACACCCAGGCATTGCTTTTGCTGTGCATTGGATAGATAGATTAGAAAACTGAAAGTCTCATTTCTAGAAATGCCTCATGCTATATTCCACACATGGTTTTGTGTAACAAATTTTATAAATAGTTTTGAAACTGGTAAAAAAAAAAAGTGGTGGTGGTCATCATTAAGCAACACTTGCTTATTTTTTTTTTAATTTATTTTTCACCTTTCAACTACCACTGGGCACAATGATGTGATTCAGGGAAATTCAATTTCTGGGTTCAAAAGGATTTTCTGAGATGCAAAATTTTGTCAGTGTCAGGTGTGCCTGGTTTTAGGTAAGTGAATAGGGCAGATTACACATCTTGTGACATAATCCATGCTGCAAGAAACAGATACTAAATTATTCTTCAACTTTTTTTGTGTGTGAGTGTTGGCAAGGCTGGGCTGTGCCTAAACTCACAAGTGGACATGAGGGACTGCAAGACATAACCCAGGTTTATGATCACCTCCATTTTCCAAGAGACTTTCAGAGCAAAAGGACTCTCTGTAAAGGAGGTTAGTAGTAGGTGGGGGGTCAGAAATATAACAGTTTAGGTGTCATTTTATGTTTGTCTTGTAACAATTGTGGAATCTGTGTTCAATTAATTTGTATTAGTTAGAAATAAAAGGTATCTCTGGTCCAGTGCACATTTTTCATACTAGAGTTTCCTTATGTCTTTTCATGTAAACTTGACTATATTTTAGGCTTATGTTTTTGGCTTTTTCTCTTACCCCCTCATTCTTTCACAAACACTGTACACATTCTTGATTATTGAAGTTTGTGGTAAGTACAGAAGTCACATCATGCCAGATTATGAGATTTGTGACAATAGAATCATACCTTATTTTTCTGTTTTCCTTTGTTTCTTACCAGGTGGCTTTTCTGATATGAGATAGAGTTTTGGATTGTTCTTTAGCAATCACATAAATACAATTTGCACTATGTCTATAGAATGCAGAAGAGATAACATGAAGGTGAGTTATACTATTTGGCCAGTTTACTCCTCTTTTGACATTTTCTTTTGGTGATCTGTCATTTTCTTCAGAAATTTCATGTTTCTAGTGGTCTCCATATTCTTTAGCTGTATGATTTTATTCTCCTGAAAAGATTAAATCAAAACCCTGCCCCATCCCTAATTCAGGGGTGAAGATTATACCTTTTTAGGCATGTGATATTTTTTATAGGGCAAAATGTTTTTTTGGAAATAGAAAAAGTATAATATCTCAATTAAAGTTAAAAAATCTGTGAACGTTTACAAATATACCTTAAAGTGTATTTATTTCTAGGTAATAAAGGGCATTCACTTTCATTTTCAGCCTGCCTTTTACAAGCAGCTTTTAAATAAAATCACTGTAAATCCTATGTGCCTGCCTCTGCCCCCCAGGTAGTATGTAAAAGGCATGTGGCTCCCAAATGCTGGGATTAGGGCTATGAACCACCAACACCCTGTCATTGTAACTCCTGAATTTAGAAAACAACTAATTAATAGAGAACTGCTTGTCTCTGCTGGGATTATAGGCACTGTCTATCACCACACTGCTCAAATATGTTATATTCACTCCAAATTATTCCAACTCAAACAAGTTTATACCTTTCAATTTACTTAAAACATTTTAAACCTCTTAACTCTTTTTAATATGAAACAACAAAAGTATCTTTTTTATTTAAGAAGAAAACACTAGTCTTGATAATTTTTTTTTTTTGATTCAATGACCAAGCTGTCTGATGAACAGTTACCTCTGCTTATTCGGGAAATCTCTACTATTCAAATCTAATCATTATCAATTTTGATAGGATCCACCATTTTTTTCCTGTGGAAACATTCGGTTTTACTAGTGAAGACACAGTTCAGTAGTTTCTCACTGTCTACTCCTTTTAGTTATTTTTACTTCTTTTTGTTCTAGAGTATTTAGGTGTGCTGTTAAGTTGCTACTAAGAGATCTTTCTGACTATTTTTTTTCTGAATGTGCTCAGTGGTATGAACTGTCTTCCGATCAACACTTCCATTGTGTATTATGAGTTTTGATATGTTGTGTATTCATTTCATTGACTTCTAGAAAGCCTTTATTTTCTTTCTTTGTTTCAGTTTTGATGCATTTTTATTCAGTAGATAGTTGTTCAATTTCTATGAGTTTGTAAGCTTTCTATTGTTTTTGTTATTGGTGATGTGCTGCTTTAAACTTTAGTGGTCTGATAGGATGTAGAAGGTCATTGCAAGTTTCTTATATCTTTTGAGACTTCCACTGTTCAAGTATATCATCAATTTTGGAGAATAATATATGAGTTGCTGAGAAGAGGGAACAATCTTTTGTGCTTGGATGGATGTTCTGTAAACATCTTTTGGGTATATTTAGTTTTTTGATGTTAGTTAGGTGGAACATTTCTCTGTTCCGTATGGTCAGGAGGACCTGTCCATGATATATTGAAGTCTTCTATCAGTTTATAAGGGCCAGGATGTGATGCAAGCTGCAGAAGGGTTTCATTTATAACTTGGGTGCTCTTATGTTTGGGGCATAGATGTTAAGTATTGAAATGTTATACTGCTGGATACTTTTTTCAATATGTTATGTCCTTTGCCATCTTTTGATTAGTTGTTTTTGAAGTCTGTTTTGTTAGATATTAAAATTGCTTTACAAGCTTGATACTCTAATCCATTTATTTGGAATATCTTTTCCAACCCTTTACCCTGAGATAATGTCTATCTTGATGTGAAGCTGTGTTTGATGTATTTAGAAGAAGGGTGGATTTTGTTTTATCATCCATTTTTGTGAGCCTGTGTCTCTTTATTGGTGAATTTGGGTCAATGGTATTAAAAGATATCAACAGTGATTGTAAATCCTGGTATTTTGGTGGTGGTGGTTTTAGCACCCTGTGTTGGGCTATATTTATAGATACATATTGTTTAAATTTGACCTTATCATGAAACATCTTATTTTCTTCATTTGCTGATTGAAACTTTCTGGGCATGGTTAGTAATTTGTCTTGGCTTCTGTAGTTTTTTTAGTCAGAAGCACTCTGTCTAAGCCATTCAACTTCTAGCATTTTTTACTGAGAATACAGGATTAATTCCAATAGATCTGCCTTTTTTTTTTTTTTTTTTTTGGTTTGTCTGATTAGTTGGTTAGTTTGGTTTGTTTTTGTTGTTGTTGTTTTGTTTTGTTTTCCATTGCAGCTTTTCATATTCTTGCTTTGTTATGCATGTTTTGTATTTTAATTATTCTGTGCCAAGTGGACTTTATTTTCTGGTCCAGTCTCTTTGGTGTTTTGTATGCTTCTTGGTTTCTTGTGCCTCCATAGACATCTTCTTCTTTAGGTTAAGAATTTTTTCTTGTATGATTTTGTTGAAAATATCTTCTGGACCTTTGATCTCATCCTTCTTCTTCTAATCTGATTATCAGCATGTTTTGTGTTGTCATAATGTCCCAGAGTTCCTGGATATTTCCTGAAAGTTTGTATGTAGACCAGGCTAGTTTTGAACTTACAACTCTAACTCCAGTCAAGTGTTGGGCTTAAATCTAGGCCAACATGCCTGGCATCAACATCACCATCATTGGCTGCTGAGCATGGAATATAGAGTTTTAGGTATTTATTTTCTTTTGTTTTGTATGTAAGCATAGGTTATTGTGTTGATCTTCATCAACATCTTGCATTTGAAATTTGACAGGGAGTATATTTAAATTCTTAGGATGCCATTTACTCATGACACTAACATGATCTGAGCTTTCCGAGTCATTGAATAGTAGGTGTGTGACACTCTTCTTACCTGTTGTATTTGCTTTTTTTTAATTTTATTTGTTTGTTTTATTCACATTTAATTTATTTTTAATTTAAATTTGTTTTTTTTTTTAATTCTCTGACATGAACTCGAGTCTTTGATCACCTCCTCCTGGGTGGTGCAGCCTTGCAAGGCCACAG
This sequence comes from Meriones unguiculatus, assembly GCF_030254825.1. NCBI lineage: Eukaryota > Metazoa > Chordata > Mammalia > Rodentia > Muridae > Meriones > Meriones unguiculatus. The sequence continues at coordinate 385,169 of NW_026843672.1, forward strand.
AGGAAGATGATGCAGCCATCCTTGATGAGACCTGATAAGCTAGAAGGGAAGGCATTCCTCCCCAATTGGGAGACTAGAGAAAGGGCATAGGGGCAGAAGAAGGAGGGTGGGTGGGACTGGGAGGAGATGATGGAGGGGGCTATGGCAAGGATACAAAGTGAACACATTGTAATAAATAAATTAATTAAATTAAAAAATAATTTCTCCACTTATTCCAATTGTAATCTTCTCCCTTGACTCTTCCTTGTCTCACCATCCATTCTTCTTTCCTCCTTATCCCACTTCCTATATCTCAGATACAGGGAACCCTCCTCTCCTACCATCTGATCCCAGCCTATCAAGTCTCACTAGGACTTCCTGCATCCTCTTCCTCTGTGGTGTAGCAATGCCCCCTCCACCAAGGAGAAATGATCAAATAGCAGACAAAAGAGTCCATGTCAAAGCCAGCACCTTCTCCCCTTACTATGGATTGAACATGGAGACTGAGCTGCCTATCAGCTATATCTGAGCAGAGGTCTGGTTCCTCTTCATGAATGGTCTTTGGTGGGTCCATCAGTCTCTGCAAGTCCCAATGGCCCCAGATTTGTTGTCCTTGTTGGTCTTCTTATGGAGGTCCTGTCAGATATGGGTCTTTCTATCCCCCAAGACTTTCCTATGACCCCCCTGTGCTCTGCTCAAAGTTTGGCTGTGAGTCTTAGCATCTGCTTTTATCCCCTGCTTGGTAGAGACTTTCAGAGGACATGTATGTTAAGCTCTCACTCTGTTCCCTCTCTTTAGTCACTTCTGGTGTCGATTCTATTTGCCCTTTTGAATGAGAATTGAGCATCCTTCATAGGGTCCTCCTTTTAATTTAGCTCCTTTAGGTCTGTGGATTGCAGTACATTTATCCTGTATTCTGGCTATTATCCACTTACAAAAGATTATATACCATGCATGTCTTTCTGCTTCAGGGTTACCTCACTTAGGATGATCATTTGTAGTTCTATCCACTTGTCTGAAAATTTCATGGTTTCCTATTTTAAATACATGAGTAGCATTGCATTATGTAAATATACCACAATTTCTGTCACCATTGTTCAGTTGAGAGACATGTAGGTTGTTTCACCATTCTGGCTATTATGAATATAGATGCTATGAACATAGTTGAACAAATGTCTTTGTTAAATGGTGGAGCATCTTTTTGTTATATGCCCAGGAATGGTATAGCTGGGTCTTGAAGTAATACTATTTCCAATTGTCTGAGAAAGTATCAGATTGATTCCTAAAGTGGTTGTATAAGTTGCACTCCCACCAGCAATGGAGGAGTGTTCCTCTTTCTTCACATTCTAACTAGCACATGCTGTCATTTCAGGTTTTTTTCTTAGCCATGATGGGTTTAAGATGGAATGTCAGTGTAGTTTTGATTTGCATTTCCATGATGACTATGGATATTGAGCATTTATTTAAGTGTTTTCCACCATTTGATATTCCTCTGTAGAGAATTCTCTGTTTAGTTCTGTACCCCAGTTTGAAAGTGCATTATTTGGTTTGTTGGAGTTTAATTTATAGCGCTATTTATATATTTTGTTTGTTATTTATAGAGCTCTTTAGAGAGCTCTCTGTTGTTTGTAGTGTTGGAGAATGTCTTTCTCAGGCTGTAGGTTGTCATTTTGTTCTATTGACAAAGTTCTTTGCTTCATAGAATCTTTTCATTTCATGAGATCCTATTTATTAATTGTTGATTTTAGAGCCAGTGCTCTTGGTATTCTGTATAGGAAGTTATCCTCTATGCCAATGACATCAAGGCTCTTTCCCACTTTTTCTTCTAACAGATTTTGCATATCTGGTTTTATGTTGAAAGTCTTTGATCAACTTGAACTTTAGTTTACTGCAGGGTGATAAATACGGATCTACTTTTATTTTTCCACATGTGGACTTCCAGTTAGACCTGCACCATTTGTTGAAGATGCTGTCCTTTTTCCATTGCATGGTTTTGGATTCTTTGATGAAAATCAAGTGTCCATAGGTGTGTGGGTTTATTTATGGATCTTCACTTCAATTCCATTCATCCACCATTCTGTCTTTATTCCAGTACTGTGCAGTTTTTATTACTATTGATTTATAGTAGAGCTTGAGATGAAGAATGGTGATACCTACTGAAGATCCCCTATTGTACAGGATTGTTTTAGCTATTCTGTCTTTTTTATTTTTCCATATAAAACTGAGAATTGTTTTTCTCGAGTTCCTTAAGGAATTGTTTTGATATTTTGATAGGAATATCATTGAATCTGTATATTGTTTTTGGTACCATGGCAATTTTTGTTATGTTGATCCTACTGATCCATGAGCATGAGAGATATTTCTATCTTCTGGTATCTTTTTCAATTTCTTTCTTCAGAGACTTGAAGTTTTTTTTTTTTTTTTCATATAGGTTTTTCACTGGCTTGTGAGGATAACATCAAGATATATTATGTTGTTTTTTTTTTTTCCTGGCTATTGTAAACTGTGTTATTTTCCTAATTCTTTCTCAGTCCATTTGTCTTTTGTATACAAGAGTGCTACTGATTTTTGTTTTTTAGTTAACTTTATATCCAGCTACTTTGCTGAAGTGTTTTTCAACTGTAGGCATTTCCTACAGTAGAATTTTTGGGGTCATTTTTGTATACTGTCATGTCATCTGTGAATAGTGATATTTGACTTCTTCCTTATCAATTTGTGTCCCCTTGATCTCTGTTAGTTGTCTTATTGCCCTAGATAGGACTTTGAGTACTATATTGAAGAGATTTGGAGAGAGTGTGTAGCCTTGTCTTGTCCTTGAGTCCAGTAGAATTGATTTAACCTTCTTTTCATTTAGTTTGATGTTAGCTATAGGATTTCTGTATACTGTCTTTACTATTTTTAGATATGTGCCTTTGTCCCTGGTCTCTCCAGGACTGTAAACAAGAATAACTGTTGTATGTTGTCAAATGCTTTTTCAGCATCTAAGAAACTGGTCCTGTGTTGTTGTGTTTTTTTTTTCAATTTGTTTATATGGTGGATTACATTGATGGATTCCATATACTTTACCACCCCTGCATGCCTGGGATGAAGATTACTTGGTTATGGTGGATGATATCTTTGATATGTTCTTGGATTTGATTTGCGAGTATTTTATTGAGTATTTTTACATCATTGTTCATAAAAGAGATTGGTCTGAAATTCTCTTTCTTTTTGGGGAGCTTTGAGGATTCATCAAGGTGACTGTGGTCTTACAAAAGGAATTTGTTCATGTTGCATACATTTCTATTTTGTGGAATAATTTGGAGAATATCAGTATTCGCTCTTCTTTGAAGGTCTTGTAGAATTCTGCTCTGAAATGATCTGGCCCTTGGAATTTTTTGGTTGGGAGTATTTTGGTGGCTGCCTCTATTGTCTTAAGCACTATAAGACTATTTAATATCTTTACCTGAATTGATTCAACTTTGGTAAGTGGAATCTAAAGAGAATTGTAGATTTTCAAATTTTGTGTCATATAGGCTTTTGACATAAGAGTTAATGGTTCTTTGGATTTTCTCAGTGTCTGTTAGATCTTTCTTTCAGACTTTGTGGATTTGGATAGTATCTTTCTGCCATTTACTTAGTTTGGCTAAGAGTTTGTCTGTGTTTTTGATTTTCTCAAAGAACTACCTCTTGGTTTCTTCGATTCTTTGAATTATTATCTTTGTTTCTAATTTATTGATTTCAGTCCTGAGTTTGGTTTTTCCTAGTGGTCTACTCCTGCTGGGTTTGCCTGCTTCTTTTTTCCTAGGGCTTTTAGGTGTGCCATTAAGTTGATTGTATGGGATGTCTCCAATAGCTTACGAAGGCCTTTAGTGCTGTTAACACTCCTCTAAGGACTGCTTTCATTTCATCCCATATGAAGTTGAGAAATCTTCTATCAAGGTCTGCAAAGTATTCTGTTGGTATTTTGATGGAAATTGCATTGAATCTGTTGATTGCTTTTGGTAAGATGTCCAATTTTACTATGTTAATCCTGCCAAACTATGGACATGGAAGATAGTTCCATCTTCTGAAATCTTCTAATTCTTTCTTCAGAGACTTGAAATTTTTTTTCATACAAGTCTTTCACTTGCTTGGTTATGGTCACACCAAGATACTTTATGTCCTTTGGGGCTATTGTGAAGGGTGTTGGTTCCCTAAATTCTTTCTCAGCTCTTTTGTCTTTTGTATACAGGAGGGCTACTGATTTTTTTGAGTTAATTTTGTATCCAGCCCCTTTACCAAAGGTGTTTATCACCTGTAGGAGTTCTCTGGTAGAATTTTTGGAGTTACTCGAGTATACTATCATATCATCTGCAAATAGTGATAATTTGACTTCTTCCTTTCCAATTTGTATCCCCTTGATCTCCTTCAAGTGTCTTATTGCTCTAGCAAGGACTTCCAGAACTATATTGAAGAGATATGGAGAGAGTGGGAAGCCTTGTCTTGTCCCTGATTTCAGTGGGATTGATTTAAGTTTCTCTCCATTTAGCTGGATATTGGCTATAGGCTTGCTGTATATTGCCTTTACTATGTTTAGGTATGTGCCTTGTATCCCTGATCTCTCCAAGACTTTAAACATGAATGGATGCTGGAGTTTTTCAGATGCTTTTTCAGCATCTAAGGAGATTATCATGTGTTTTTTTCTTTCAATTTTTTAATATGGTAGATTACATTGATGGATTTTTGTATATTGAACCACCCCGGCATACCTGGCATGAAGCCTATATGGTCATAGTGGATGATATATTTGATGTGTTCTTGTATTGGGTTTTCAAAGTATTTTGTTGAGTATTTTTGCATCAATGTTTATAAGGGAGATTGGCCTGAAATTATCTTTCATGGTTGTGTATTTGTGAGGTTTAGGTTACAAGGTGACTGTGGCTTCAGTGAATGAGTTTGGTAGTGTTCCTTTTGTTTCTATTTTGTGGAATAGATTGAAGAGAGCTGGAGTTACCTCTTATTTGAAGGTCTGGTAGAATTCTTCACTGAAACCATCTGGCCCTGAGCTTTTTGTGGATTGGAAACTTTTGATGAATGTTTCTATTTCCTTAGTGGATACAGAAATATTTTATTGATTTACCTGGTCTTGATTCAGCCTTGGTAAGTTGAATCAACCAAGAAAATTGTCCATTTCATTTAGATTTTCAAATTGTGTGGCATAAAGACTTTTGAAATAAATCCTAACGATTGTTTGGATTTCCTCAGTGTCTTTTGTTTTGTCCCTGTTTTCATTTCTGATTTTGTTAATTTGGATAGTGTCTCTCTGCCTTTTCATTAGTTTGGCTAAGGGTTTGTCTATCTTCTTGATTTTCTCAAAGAACCAGCTCTTGGTTATATTGATTCTTTGAAATGTTTTATTTGTTTCTAATTTACTGATTTCACTCCTGAGTTTGATTATTTCCAGGTTTCTATTCCTTTTTGCTGTGTCTGCTTCTTTTTTTCTAGGGCTTTTAGGTTGATTATTAAGTAAATTAATAATTATTAATCATTAAGTTGATTATATGAGATGTTACAAATTTCTTCTTGAAGACACTTCGTGCTATGAACTTTCCTCTTAGTACTGTTTTCATCATGTCCCATATGTTTGGGTATGTTGTGTCTTCATTTTAATTGAATTCTAGAAAGACTTTAATTTCTTTCTTTATTTCTTCCCTTACCCAGCTGTCGTTTAGTAGTGAGTTGTCCAGTTTCCATGTGTGTGTAGGCTTTTTACTATTTCTGTTGTTGTTGAGGTCCAGCTTTAGTCCATGGTAATTAGATAGTATACAAGGGATTATTTCAATCTTTTTGTATCTGTTGAGGCTCACTTTGTGACCAACGATATGGTCTATTTTGGAGAAGGTTCCATGAGGTGCTGAGAAGTAAATTCTTTTGTGTTTGGGTGTAAGGTTCTGTAGATGTCTGTTAGGTCCATTTGATTCATGACCTCTGTTAGAGATATATATATATTTTTTTTAATTTCTGTTTTGTTGACCTGTACTTTGTTAAGAGTAGGGTGTTGAAGCCTCCACTAGTAATGTATGGGGATCTGTGTGTGGTTTAGGTTTTATTAATGTTTCTTTTACAATCGTGGGTACCTTTGTATTTGAGGCATAGATGTTCAGAACTGTGATTACTTCTTGGCAGAATTTTCCTTTGATGAGTATGAAATGACCTTCCTCATGTCTTTTGATTAATTTTGGTTGAAAATATATTTTATTTGATATTAGAATGGCTACTCCTGCTTGTTTCTTAGGTCCATTTTCTTGGACCCTTCCAGCTCTTTACTCTTATGTAATGTCTACCTTTGTGACTTAGATGTGTTTCTTGTATCCAACAGATTGTTGGGTCCTGTTTACGTATCCATTCTGTTAGTCTGTGTCTTTATTGGAGAGTTAAGTGATTTGATGTTGAGGGAAATTAACCTGCAGTGGCTGTTAGTTCCTTTTATTTTGATATTGGTTGTGATACTGTGCTTGTGTGCTTGGTTACTTTTAGTTTTCCTATAATGACATTATTTATTCCCTGCCTTTTCCTGAATGTAGTTAGCTTTCCTGGGTTATAGTTTTCTTTCTAGGAGCTTCTGTACCTCTGGATTTGTGGGTAGGTATTGTTTAAATTTGTTTTTGTTATTAAATATCTTGTTTGCTCCATTATAATGACTGAGACTTTTGCTGGGTATAGTAGCCTGGGCGGACATCTGTGTTCTCTTAGGGTCTGCATGATAACTGGTCAGACACTTCTGGTGTTCATAGTCTCTGTTGAGAAGTCAGGTGTGATTCTGATAGGTTTGCCATTATATGTTACTAGGCCTTTTTCCCTTGAAGCTTTTAGTAGTTTTTCTTTGTTCTGTATACTTACTGTTTATTATGTGGTGTGAGGATTTTCTTTTATGGTCTAATTTATTGGGTATTCTGTAGGTCTCTTGTATTCTTACAGGCCTCTATTTTAAGTTGGGGAAATTTTCTTCTATGATTTTGCTGAAAATATTTTCTGGGTCTTGGAGGAGGGAATCTTCTTTTTCCTCTATTCTTATTTTTCTTAGGTTTTGTCTTTTCATGTTGTCTTGGATTTCTTGGATGGTCTCTGTCAAAATTTTTTTAGATTTAACATTTTCTTTGATGGATAGATTGATTTCTTCCATTGTGTCTTTCACACCTGAGATTCTTTCTTCCATCTCTCAGACTATATTGGATATGTTTACCTCTGTAGTTCCTGTTTTCTTTCCTAACTCCTTTCTCTCCACAATTTCCTCCATTTGTGTTTTCTTTAATTTTTCCAATTCTATCATCATATCTTGAGCCTTTTTTATTGATTTCCTTCACCTTGCTGACTGTATTCTCCTTCAATTCCTTCAGCTGTTTGTTTGAACAATCATCTGTTTCTTTAACTTCTTTCAGTGATTTAAATATTTCCTCTCTAAAGGACACAATTGTTTGGCTGCAACTTCCTGTATTTCTTTTTGGATGTCCATAATCTGTTTGACTTTATCTTCTTCCATTTCTTTGCAGATGGAAATAATATGTTTGACTTTATCTTCCTCTAGATCTTTACGCAGTGTATTTGTTTCCTCTATTTTCCTGTTCATAAGCACAGATGTAAGGTCATCTTCTTGAATTTCATTTACACTGGGGTATCCAGGGCTGCTTGCTCCTGGATAACTGGGTTCTGGAGATGCCACATTGCTCTGTCTTTTGTTGGTTGAGCCTTTACACAGGCCTCTACCCATTTGGCTATCTTAGGTATTGGGTGTTTGTTTCTGTTACTTCCTGGAATCCTGTTGTGGGTCAAATCCCCTTGGCAGGAAGATGATTTTTCCCAAAGGAGACCTCCTCAGCTTTTTGGGTATGGTCACTGAATGGCAGGTGATTTTCAGGAATTGCCACAGCTCACCACAGGCATGCAGACCTGAATAGTAATTGTGGCCTTTGTTAGTAAAGGGGACTATCCTCTCATCCAGAGAAGTCCTGGAGACAGCTGCCCTGCTGCTGGGTTTCTTGCTGTAAATTTAGTAAGCTGCTGCTGTAACCTGGTTGCCTTGTGGTTTAATCAGTTTAGTTAGGGAAAACTGGTTGTCCTTTGGAGCTGTATCTGGGGGTTGATCTTGGGGAACCCAGGCTTCTGTAGGTCTGAGTTTGGAGCTCTGTGCCCCAGTACCCAAGTGGTAATCAGTGGCAGGCGAGCACCACTCTCAAGTGTACAGCAGGAAGCTAGAGTCTGGAGCCTGTGGATAACCAGAAATTCTGGGCTAGAAAAGTTTCTGGCCCTGAGGTAGGGCCAGATATTTTCCCCCAACTTTGGGTTTTCTCCCTACAGGAAGACCCAGTCTATACTGTTCGGGGGTGTGTAGAGTGCGTAGGCACTCGCTTGTGAGTTGTTGCTCCAAGCTGGTGACTGGCAGGAACCTGAGAACTTTTCCTGAGAACATTCCTGTGTGTGGTGGTGGTAGTGGTGGTGGGGGTCATCTGAGTGCTCTAAGCTGGGACCTGCTGTTTCCCTCTTTGTGGAATTTTCTTCCAACAGAGAAACCCAGACTCTAGTGCCCTGGGGCACACAGTTCTGTCTGTGACAGAGAGTCAGGTGCGCAGAGCTGGCAGCTGGAGCCCCACTCAGGGCTGGCTGCTGTACACCCACAAGTCTACAGGACCTTTTCCAGCGATAGACTGGGTGACCTGAGGTCAGATCCACTTGCTTCCTTCCCTGTGGGGTTTTCTCAAGACTGGGGATCCCAGTCTCTGGTGCCCTGGAGTGCACAGTTCAGCCGGGAAGGTGATCAGGACATGCCTCTTGGGTCTATTTGCTTGAAAACCTTACTCCTGCCTAAACAGCCCAGGAAATTTTCCAGGGATTAGCTGGGTGCTCTGAGGTTGAACCCAATTTTTTTTTCTCATCATTGGGTTTCTTATCACCTGGTAAACACAGTCAATGGTGTTTGGGGGCCAACAGTTCCAACTATTTGTCACTGTGCAGTCTCTGCTACCCTGCTGATTAGTCACAGTATGCAATCAGCTCTGCAATCTGGGATCTGTTTTTAATTTTTACTGAATATGAGTATTTTGATTGCATGCATGAATATGAACCTCTTGTGTGCCTGATTATCACAGTAGTCCAAAGATGCGTTCAGAACTCATGAACTTATAGCAATTGATAGTAGTGGGTCCCAGTTAAACACTGACAATTGAGACCAATTACTTGCAAGAGCAGCAAGAGCTCCTCACTGCTGAGCCATCCCTCCTGCCTTATGTTGCTTACTTATGATCATTATTTACATTACTAATATTTTCATCTTTCTATTTTTAGCTGTTTAAGCATGCATTCCCTTATAGTAAGATCTTATTAAAGTTTCAGTTTGAGCTAGGGCAGTGCAGATTTCTGGAAAATGAATACAACTGGAGTGAATGTATAATTCCTTGTAGAAGCTTCAGTAAAGACCTCTCAGTTCTTTCAATCTTTTGTGTTCGTTTGATTGACTTTTAGGGGAAGCTCTGTCTTACTATATAGGTCTGGCTGTCCTGGAACTCTTTGCATAGATCATGCTGGCATCTAATTCAATAAGATACACCTGCCTCTACCTCCTGAGTGATGGAATTTAAGGCATGACAGAATACAGCCAGCTTGTCCATCATTTTTTGTCATTAGTAACTGTTCATAAATTTCTCTGCTGTGTACTTAGTACTGTCCATCTCTTAATTTCTCTCTGTATGTCTCTGTCTCTCTATTTCTATTTCACTCTCTTCTCTGATTGTCTTTGTCCACATTAATTGGCATGTCTACTCCAAAGCTATATCCTATTCAAAAAGTTCAGATATGACACAGTTAAACCTCATTATTGAGTTTTCTTCTAAAGTGACTTAGTGATAATATTAACACTTATTTTTTAATAGAAAAGTTTTAATCTTTATTTTAAACTATAGACTATACATAATTTAGAAAGGAAAGTGTACAAAACAATGATCAAAGAATAATTGTGTGTTGTATGCCTTTTCTTTTGTTTGGTTAATCAGAAATATGATGTTATCAGCTATGATTATTGTTGCTTGCCACTCACATTATAGTTATCCATCTATTCACTGTAGTCCACTTTCCCTTCCACAAATATATGAGCCCCCCTTTTCATATACTGATATGCCACATCTCTAAGCCCTGGTGAAAACATGATATTCAGTACCATGTAGTCTTTTGACTGATGTCACCCATCTTTTCACTGTTCCCTGATATCCACATCTCATTTGTTGCTAGATAAAATATGATGACTGTGTTTTTTCCTTCCACCTGTCTCATGACAGGGTTCTGACCTACTTGCTCAAGTAACTGAAGATGATTCATAGATCACTCAAGAACCCAACTAATGTCTAATTCATATTCATGCCTTACAAACTAATGAAACTCCTTTAACACAGGTTTCCAAAGCACGCCTTTGGTTTTCCTTATGATCTAACCTTTAGGCTTTTTCTTCTCCCCTCCTTCACCTGATGCACAGAACCCAACTATCTAACACTGGCACTTCTGTGTCAGAAAATAAATGGAAGCAGCACTAGAATTATATGATTCTATTGCCAATGAAGTATAAATTTATATTGTTGCCACTCTTTCTGTTGTACAAATGCATGGCATATTTTAGAATTCAGTGACCTTCAATGATGTGCATGTGAAATTCAGCCAAGAAGAGTGGGCTTTGCTGGAACCATCACAGAAACAACTCTACAAAGATGTGATGCTAGAGACCTGTAAAAACCTCACTGCTATAGGTAAGACAGCAAATTTTCTTTCACTTTTAAAATAAGGAGACAAGTCTTACTTTGTTATTGATCCTTTTCTATAATTCCAATTGAGAATGAGGAAGAATGAGGTGAATAAGTCAGGCATAGTTCTAAGGGTCATAGAAGATAGTGATTTAAGTTTTGCTTTAATAATAACATGATATTTCCAGTAATATATATTTTCTTGTACTCTATTTTAGGCTACAATTGGGAAGACCATACCATTGAAGAACATTTTCAAAGCTCTACAAGTAATAAAAGGTAACTTTATGTGCACACTCATACAGATATAAATCTTAAGAAATTTTAATGTGTCCTGAAAGTTTGTTTTTTGTTTCTTTGTTGGCTGCTTTTTATTTTCTGTTTTTGAAATAGTTTTTTTTTCTGTGTAGCTGTGGCTTAACTTAGACTTGCTTGTTAGTCCAGTGTGCTCTCAAAATCACACAGATCTGCCTGCTTCTGTCTCCACAAATGCTGGGATTAAAGGAATGTACCAGCATAGCTGTGTCCTGGAGGTTTTAAAGAAAAGCAACAGTGCAAAAAGAGCACTGCTTCTAAGTGTACTGATGTTCATTAAAATCTCACAATTCCATGTACCTCAATGTGAGGTATCTGATTTGTGTTTGCAAGGCACTCCCCTAAGATAGAAGAAAATAATATAATGTTGTAACAGAAAATGCCCTTTACATCATATAGACATTACAGCTACTGAGTTGAATTGCCAATCTGTTTAGTCTCATTCTATCTAGTCAGATATTGTAAGAGGTATACCCATTGAATAGGTGATCAGTATGTGTCCAAAACCTTCTGGTAAGCAAACATTTCATAGTACAACTAGTGTTACTCATATTCATGCAGTAACATTGTAAAGTTTAGTGAGAGGAGCAGCTTATGAGAGTCAAGAATATTGTTGTGGAGAAACCTTAATCCATATATGACATGTCTATGACGAACAAAAACAAACTGTGTTAATTCAATGTGGGAATCTTTTATTATTCTTGTAATTTAAATAGGTATATCATATGTCACAATGTTTCTAAGACACATGAGTATAGAGATATTGAAAGAAGCAGTGTACCTGTCTTTCTACAAGAACAGTTGATTTTGTAGAAATCCCCAATTTGAGCAGATTTGCTGAATGTGATAAATGGTTACTGTTAATTGGTTTTGCATGTAGTAACACTGTAAAGTTTAGTGAAAGGAGCAGCTTATGAGAGTCAAGAATATAATTGTGGAGAAACCTTAATCCCTATATGACATGTCTATGATGAACAACAACAGAAAAAAAAGTGTTAATTCAATGTGGGAATCTTTTATTATTCTTGTAATTTAAATTGGTATATCATATGTCACAATGTTTATAAGACACATGAGCATAGAAATATTGAAAGAAGCAGTGTACCTGTGCTTCTCCAAGAATAATTAATTTTGTAAGAGTCCCCACTTTGAGTAGATTTTCTGAATGTGATAAAAGGTAACAGTTAATTGGTTTTGCAACTTCACTGAGAATTCATCAGCAAAGTCATACTGCTGAAAATACCTATGAATACTAGGAATTTGGAACTTCTTCTGCTTGTCCTGGCTCACTTTGTAAATGAAGTGTCATTCATACAGTACAAAAATTTGTGAAAAGGACTGCTGTGGTAAAACTCTGAATTCTTACAGTACTCTTCATATATATGAGAAAACCTGTTATAAAAAAAATGATGCCATAATAGTGAATCACATAACAAATGATCTTACCATCACAGGGATCTTCAAAAATACCCATAATGAAGGGAAAAAACATGAAAGTAAATAAAGTGATAAAACTTTAAAATTTTATTCTTCTTTGCCATTAGACTGAATTACAAAATTCATATAGATAAATATATTTATTAGTGTAATGCAATGACTGTGGTAAATCTTTCACATGTTCCAATTATCTTTGCAGGCATGAAAGCAGTCATATTGGAGAGAAACCTTCTAAATGCACTCTCTGTGGTAAAGCCTTCCCCTATACCACTGATCTCATATAGCATAAAAGAACACACACAGGAGAGAAGCCTTACAAATGTAATCAATGTCGTAAAGCCTTTGCAAAAAACAGGCATCTCATAAACAATAGAAGAACACATACTGGAGAGAAACCTTATGAATGTAACCAGTGTGGTAAAGCCTTTGCAAAGAAGAATAATCTCCTAAGGCATAAAAGAACACACACTGGAGAGAAACCTTATGAATGTAACCAGTGTGGTAAAGCCTTTGCACAAAACAGTCATCTCATACGGCATAAAAGAACACACACTGGAGAGAAACCTTCTGAATGTAACCAGTGTGGTAAAGCCTTTGCAGAAAACAGTACTTAAGCCATAAAAGAACACACACTGGAGAGAAACCTTATGAATGCAACCAGTGTGGTAAAGCCTTTGCACAAAACAGTAATCTCATACGGCATAAAAGAACACATACTGGAAAGAAACCTTATAAATATACTCAACATGATAAAGCCCTTGCACAACAGAGTAGTCTCTGAAAACATGAAAAAAACACACACTGGAGAGAAGCCTTCTGAGGTTAATTAGTGTGATAAAGCCTTTGCATGTAACAGTAATCTCCTAAGACAACAACACATTCTGCAGGGAAACCATATGAATATAAGTATGTGGCAAAGCCTTTGTACATAACATCTCCTAATACATAAAAGAACACATACTGGAAAGAAGCTGTCTGACTGTTACCAATGTAAAAAAAAAACTTTTGGACTTCAGAATCATCTTCACACTCATGAAAGAAATCCTAATGGATAGAAAGCCTGTGAGTGCTTTTAAACATGGTGAAACCATTCCACATTATAATCTTCATCATCTTGAAAGGATTCATACTGACAAGAAAACTTATGAATGTGTTAAAATGGTGAGGCCTTGCACAAATCTAGAGTCATCGTCATCATAAAAGTATCCTTACTGGAGAGGGATTCTGTGAGTATAAGCAATGTGGAAAGGTCTTTGTGTTCTTTGGTCCACTGAGATCCAACAGAACTGAAAAACTAGCTCAATTTGAAATGACCTCACTTTTCTGAAGGGGAAAGGGAATAGGGGCAATAGGAATGGAGGGTAGTACAGGGGGGAGAGAAGGGAGGGGGACTACAGTTGGAATTTAAAGTAAATAAACTTATTTTTAAAAAGAATACAATGAATGATGAATATCAATTACATGCAGCAGTATTATATAATAAGTTGTTTACGGAAGACTTCTTGATAATCCTGATTCTCAATATTTACTATTTTCAGTTGCCTCACTTTACACAAGAAACTTTTAGTCCAGTGGATGAATGTGTAGGGAATGGTGAACTAACACCAGCCAGGAAGTTCTCTGAGAGTATCACAACAGTGGTAGCCTGTAGAAGTTTCTTTGTGTACACATAACTATTGTTCCAGGGGTTCTATTGAAAAACATCACAACCCACACTGAATTTTGAGATATGAGGGAGGAGGCTTTCTTTTCCATGTATGACTCTGTTTCTGGATTAGATTTAGACATTGACACCACCAATCAAATTTGATAGATGGCCTTTGACACAGATCCCTGATAACTCTCCCCTCCCTTCAAATATAGGATAATTTGGTTCTGTGTCCTTGTTCTTATTCATATAATAGGAATGTGCTGTTTAATGCAAATTGGGCATCCTTGAATTGCCTAGCGTTAAACAATTATCTACACCTATGCTTGGAGCATCCCAGGCACTCCCCAAGGGATATAAGCCTCTGTTATCTGTTTTCTGGAATTAAAGTTGAACTTACTTTCTGAGGTGGTTCCCAGAGTGGCTGACCACTGTTATGCTTGCGGGCTTTCCAAGCTTTATACTACTCATCTTCTTCCCCTCATGCCTTCCTGGGCTGGTGGGAAACAGCCCTACAGGCAGCAAGAGAACCACATTGTTTGAAATGCCTGTGATAAAATGTCTCAGACTTCATAGCATTTCAAATTTCACATGTTTCTGGATGTGAGATGGTCAATCAAACAGTGTCTTGGAGTGGGACTCTTTAAAATGAGTTATACTTAGTGTTTAGTTCACTGTAAGGTTGTAGGCAAGCTTCATAGTATGAAATCTTCTAAAGTGAGTACAGTGGCCTATGGAAAATAAATAAGTGCAGGAATTTTATCTTTGTCTTTAATAGCTTAGTAGTGTTCTGATAACGTATTGTTGGATGGCAGAGGAAAGAAACTCCTTTTTGGGTGGACTAGGGAAAGGGGATGGGGGAAGATGGAGGGAGGGTCGGACAAGTAGGAGTTGACAGAGTGACCTTCAATCAGCATATATAATGAATAAATTGTGAAAAATAAAAACAATTAATAAAATAAAAAATAGTAAGAAAAACAAAACAAAAGAGCAAAAATTTGAGTCCAGTTTGGGTAACCACCCTCCTTCAAAGAAAAGAAAGAAGATATATACAAAGAAAAGAAAAACAGAATCTTTGTCTTTGCCACCTTTCTTCCCTGTGGGCTCACTTGGTAATCATTATCCAATGGAGAACATGCTTCTCTCTCTGAAGATTATGTTACCATAGAAGTAGGATTTGAACCTGGAACTAATGCCAGAGTTTCATAGTTAACATCTCAAGTCAAAACTACCTGCCATTTTCTCCCAGCAATCCTTCAGTCTATCCATGTTATCTGGTCCTCCAGACTAGCACAGCCCATGAAATACCCTGAATTCTCCTTCCCAGGGCCTGAGCTAACCTCACTCCCCTCTCACTCATCCATAGGCAAACTATTTTGGCTACCTGTTCCTGTCAAGAGCCATGCAGGAGCAACAGTAAAACAGCTGTAGAACTCATAGAATGTGGCTCCCTGTGAGCATAGGCATGATGAGTTTGTCTTGGAGAAGCATAATCCCAAGAACTGATTTTCCTGAGGACTTTGTGCTCTCATGTAGCATATCTCTGCTTGTTGCCCTTATGATGCCCATATACCTCATAACATGAGTTGTATGAAAACTCTAAGGAGGCTTCTAGCCCATCACTGGGCAATATCACTGGCATTTAAAATTAACAATGCTTGATCTCCTTTCACATGTTTACTGGAGCATATTAATGAATTAAACAGTGCCCTTGAAAGGAACCATAGATGTAGATTGTTAGCAATGACCATTATACTTAGAAAGAATTTGGAAAAATAGATTGTTTAACAAGGTCAGGGAAGATGTTTTTGCTAATGGCTCTGATGTAAAAAATCTTAGAGAACAATTTAAAGTTAAGAAAAGTACACTATTAATAGTAAAGCCATGGATGTTTTAAGGTTGATGAGCTGAAACAATAGCCCAAGGAAGCATTAGACCTTCAAACTGGGTCTAAAACTGAGACAGCATTTGATTCCCCTATATTTGTTTTTCCCCTTAGCTTCTTGATATGATTTAATAAAAATGATTAATGAGTAGATGCACACCCCTTTAAGATTTAAAGTACAGGTGCCATGGCAGTACCATGCCATTTTTTATTACTGTTGCGCTATAGTACTACTTGAGATCTCGGATGAAGATACCTCCAGAAAATCTTTTACTTTACAGGCATTCTTTTAAAATCAATTCTGTTTTTTTTGTTTTGTTTTGTTTTGTTTTGTTTTGTTTTGTTTTTCTATATGAAATTGAGAATTGTTCTTTCAAGGTCTGTAATGAGTTGTGCTGGTATTTTGATTGGAATTGCATTGAGTCTTTAGATTTCTTTTGGTAGAGTGGCCATTTTTACTATGTTAATCCTCCAATTCTGTAGTATGGACAATCTTCTGATATCTTCTTTGAAGTTCTTTTTTTTTTCATACAAGTTGTTCACTTGCTTGATTAGAGTCACACCAAGGTACTTTATGTTATTTGTGGCTTTTGTGAAAGGGTTTTGTTTCCCTAATTTCTTTCTGAGCCCATTTGTCTTTTGTATACAGGAGGACTTCAGTTTTTTTTTAAATTTAATTTTGTATCAAGCCATTTTGCTGAAGATGTTTATCAGCTGTAGAAGTTCCCTTGAAGTTTTAGGGATATTCATATATATACTATCACATCATCTGCAACACAAGCTGGACTTCTATGGAGAAAAGTGAACCCTCCTCTATTGCTGGTGGGAATATAAACTTGTACAACCACTTTGGAAATCAATCTGGTGCTTTCTCAGAAAATTATGAATAGTGGTACAGAATATTCAGTTATACCAACTGTGGGCATATATTCAGAAGATTATCAACCATACAACAAGGACATTTTCTCAACTCTACTCATAACAGCTTTATTGAAAATATCCAGAATCTGGAAACAACTTAGAGGCCCCCAAACCGTGGAATGGAAACAGAAATAGTGGCACATTTATACAATGCAATACTATTCAGCAATTAAAAACAAGGAAATCAGCAGGTAAATGGATGCAACTAGAAAAGATCACTCTGAGTGAGGTATCCAGAAGCAGAAAGATGCTCATGGTATATACTCACTTATATGTGGATATTAGTCATACACTATAGGATTAAAATACTAAAATCTATAGTCCTAAAGGATCTAAACAACAGGAAGTACCCTAAGGAAGATGCTTAATCCTCATTCAGAAGGGCAAATGGGATAGACATCGGTAATGGGGGAAAATAGGGAACAGGGAAGGAAACTAACACAGAGGGCCTCTGAAAGAATCTACATAGCAGGGTATTGAAGCAGATGGTTAGACTCATAGCCAAATTTTGTGCAGAAAGCATGGATTAATATGGAAGATTCAGGAGCTAAAAAGGCCTGGATGGGAGAGGTCCTCCACAAGGAGGCCAATTGAGCCAAAAAATTATGGGCCCAGGGGGTCTTGTTCCAACCAAGGACCATGCATGAAGAACACCTAGAACCCCTGCTCAGATGTAGCTCATAAGTATCTCAGTTTCCATGTGAGTTTCCTATTAATGGAAACAGGGGCTGTCTCTGACATGAATTCAGTGGAAGGCTCCTTGATCACCTACTACTGGAAGGTGCAGCCTTGCCAGGACTGCAAGGAGGAAGAAGGTGCAGTCATTCTTTGTAAGACTTGATAAGATAGGCTAGCATAATATAGTAGGGAAGTAGGACTTCCCTTATTAGTGGACTAGGAAAGACGGCATAGGTGTAGAAGAGGGAGGTAGGTTGTAACTGGTTGAAGATGAGGGAGGGGCTTACAGCCAGAAAACAGAGTAAATTGTAATAATCATTAAAAAAGAAAAAAATATTTTTTTTCCTGAGATGGCTGGACTCAGGCAACTGTCTCTTAAAAATAACTAGAAAGAATTATATTTTATCTCTACACATTTTCCTTTTTCCTATAATACTATATGTAATAAATATCCTTGATAAAATTCAGTGGTTTGTTATATATTCCTAGTATTATAATATTATAAAATATTTTAAAAATCAAATTTTGATATTTTAAGTCTGTAAAAATAGTTTATGAAAAAGTGGCTTGAATTTTCAAAAGAGCAAAGGATGATTACTCAAAACTCAGGAGGGTGAAAATGGAAGGAAAATTGATGGAAGAATAAATAATATATAAATAGATTAATATCTCTTACACAGTAATTATAACATTTGGTCATTGAGATTTAAAAAATATACACAGAATATTTCTCAAGTAAACAATGTAAGCTATTATTAGCTCTTATGCATGCATGCTGAAGTATTTCTTTATATTATTCCTCTTGTCACTGAATGTGTTCTTTGACAAGTCATGCCACTACACCCTGATGATCAGGCTCTAATACTGACTATTCAGTTCTTATTTCAGAGGACTGACTGCTTTTGGCCCAATTAGGACTGATGTCAAACAATGTTTGATTTCTGTGTCTAGCTCAGGTCATAACTTTTGATGATACATTTTGAGTTAATCCACAATTTCAAAATAAAATAATTGCCCTTCTTGAAATGTTAAATGTTCTCTCTCACTCTCTCACATACACATACACACATGCACACACATGCATGATACATGTAATAGCAGTTATTGCCACCCCAAGACTTGAAATTGAAAAAGCCAAAAGAGGGATATATGAGAGATTTTGTAGGAAGGGCAGAAAAAATGAGAAATAATGTGATTATATTAAAAATTCTCAAAAAACAAATGTGCATGTTTTCCATGAATAAAAAATTGAATAATATTATATTTTGCACTCATGTGATTCAGGACAATCAAGTCCATTCTATCTTAGCACATGGTAAGCTTTGCTTCAGTAAACATGAGTGTAGATGTGTGCTGGACCTGCCCAAGTCATCTGTTGTTTTCATATGGATAATGGTGGAACTCCTCATTCAGTGCGTACAGTACATACTCTCTTTTAAATTGACTCAAGAATTTTAGTATTTGTTTGTGTGAACATTATAAAATAAAGTTCCACTAAACTTCTTTTTTGGCCCACTTTCTTCTACTGTCTCCTTCCATCCTTTTACACAGAGATGCTGTCCAACCTGGATGATAAAGAGTGTTCAGTAAATGCAGCAGAAGAATGGACATTGTTGTCTAGTCCATTCTGTTAGTTCCTGTCTTTCTATTGGAGAAGTGAACATCCAAGTTGAGAGATTTCAATGAGCAATGTTTATTATTTCCTTTTATTTTGTAGTTATAGTGTGGGGTTTTTGCCTTCTGCTTTGATGCTTGGGATTATTCATTATTTGTGTTGTCTTGGGTGTGGTTAACACTTTAGATTGGAGTATTTCATTGATTGGCTTCTGTAGTGAAGTTTTACAGAGATACTGCTCATATTTGGTTTTATTATGCAGTATGTCTTTATTCCTCATTTATTATTGAAAGTTTACTGGATATAGGAATAAGGGTCCCTCAAAGATTATATATAATCTGACTCAGCCATTCTAGGTTTAGAATCTCTCTTGAGAGATCAGGAGTTATTCTAAAGAGCCTGACTTAAATGCAATTTACTATTTTCAACTTTTACTCTCCCTTCTTTGTTTAATATACTTTTCTTTACATTTAATGTTTTGATTTTATGTGCTGAGCACAATTTCTTTTCAGTACACTTTAATTGTTGTTCTATATACGTTTTGTACTTTCATAGGCTACCCCTTCTTCATCAGGTTAAGGATACATCCTTCTATTATTTTGCTGAAAATATTTTCTAGGATTTTGATGTTTTTTCTTCTTTTTCTATTTCTATTATTCATAAATTACTTTTTTGCACTTTTTAAATTTTCTGGATCTTTTGTGCATGGCTATTTAACATTTCTTTGGACACAATTGTTGTTGTTGTTGTTCTTCTTCTTCATCTTCTCATCCTTCTACTCCTCCTGCTTCTCTTCTTTCTCTAACTCCTCCTTCTTTTTCTTTCTTTTCATCCTCCCTTTCTCCTTTTTTTTTTTAAAAAAATAGTCACTTTACTCATATATTCATCCGGATTAAAGTTTTCCCTTCCTCTAATCTTGACAACTCTTTCCCATCTCCCATTCTATCCTGTCTAAATTCACCCTCATATTAAAAAAGGAGGGGTATAAGGTATAATAAGAAAATAAAATAGCAAAAAAACAAAAGCCAACATATCTGAGTAGGAAAAAAAAAAGAAAAAGAGCCCAAGTTGGGAAATGATGCAGACTTGTTCATATATGCAGGCATCTCATAAAATATTAAACTTGAAACAATAGAAGGTGGGCTAAAAAGATAGAATTGAAGGGGATTGGGAAAGAAAGGAAGAGGGCAATGAAAAGGTAACATGAGGAAAGACAGGTAAAATTAAGGGTCATTTGTTTGGTATAGTGGAAACCTAATGCAATAGAAACTTTCTAAAATATATATATAAGAAGCCAATATAAATGAAATCACCACACAAGACTTGAATACACACAGAGGACATGTAGCTTTAAAAACAGAAAAAAAAATCTTCAGCAAATTAAAATGAGAACTATGATAAAAAATTTTTTTAAATGCATGCCATAATTCTAGGACATGATAATCCAAACTTGCCAGTGAGGGAAATTTTTAGCCATCTACCTATTGGAATGTACTCTTAAAAATACAATTAAGAGTAGTCCCTTGGATAAAATGAGTGTCCCTTGGAGAAAACTACATTTTCATTTGCAAGCACTTATCAATTAGAGATAGGGCTAGGGACAGAACACTAAAGGCCTAGTGCATGCTGCCTCAGTCTCTCACAGTTTATCTATTCTATAGTCCTCTTAATTTATAGTGCTTTGTTCTTCGATATCCTCTTTCCTTTCTGGCTCTTACACTCTTCTGGCTGAATTACTGACGAGCCTGGAGGACATATTCTGAGGCCTCTCACTGACTGTCTATTTTCTCTATGGGTCTCTGAATTTGTCTCCATCAGATGCAGGATGACATTTTTTGATGGCTGAACAAGATACTGGTCTATGAGTATAGCAGAATGGTGTCAATGGTCATTTTATTACTTTTAGTAGAATGTAGTATTTGCTTTTTTCCTAGAACCTTGGGGTATGTAATTTATTTTTCTTGATCAATAATCCGGTGTCAGGTGTGGATTGCATCATATGAAGTGGGCCTTAAGTCAAACTATAGATTGGTATTTACTCCTACAACTCACACTAATATGTCTTACAGGTAGAACATTGTTAAAGTTCAAAAGTTTGGTAGCTGGGTTAGTGTTTATATTTCTCCTCTTGTAGTTGCAGAGTACTTCCCATATCAAAGTTGCTAGAATGTAAGTGTGAAGGTTCTATGTAGGCACAAGCTCTATCTATGTTCCATGTAGGTGTAAGTGTTGTCTCCAGCAATACTGCATTTCAGTCAATTTATGGAGAGCAGCCTATAGTCTTGGCAAAAGCCTGTATTGTTTTGGCATTACAATCACACTACTTTGGCCAATACCTCAGTTAAATATAAACTATTACCAGTACTGGATGCTTAATTTAGTGCCAAGAGATTTCCAGTTGGGACTTTCTCCTTGTGTGGTGATTTCATTTATATTGGCTTCAAAGTTTCTATTGCATTAGGTTTCCACTGTACCAAATAAATGACCCTTAATTTTACCCGTCTTTTTTCATGTTAACTTTTCATTGCCCTCTGCCTTTCTCAATCCCCTTCAATTTTATCTTTTTAGCCCACCTTCCATTTGTACCAAGTATTTTATTTCTCATTCCTATGGAGAAATCTCAGGCTTCCCTAACCTCCAGTTCTTAATCTGTATGTATCCCCTGCAGTATTATGTTCAGTTGCTTGCATATCATATATCTTGCAACTAATATATATGTAAAACAAATACATACCCTATTTCTCTTTTGGGGTCTAGGCTCTCTTACTCTCAGTTACCTGCAAATGTGCATTTACCTTCAGGTTTCATGATTTGATTATTTAAATGTCTGAGTAATATCTGATTATGTAAATACACTAGTACTATAACAAAAATAGAAATACACACTGGAAAAACATAAAATCTTTACCAATTATGCTGACCAAACTAGATGCCTATATATAGAAACATGAAAATAGATGCTTATTTTCACTCAAAAGTCACCTCCAAATGGATTAAAACCGCACCAAAGTTTATATACAGTTAAAGTCTTGAAGTCAGCACAGCTATTTGACAAAGATCCAGCACAGCTGAGCTGCATGTTACAATAGCCTTCATGCTATCTTTCAGGCTTGGTCCTGATCTCCACTTGCTACATGCTTAGAGGGTTTTCAATACATGTACAACCTGGGGACATTGGAGCAACGGGAATTTTTTTTCATGAATCATTTATGCCTTCACTCTGTGATACTGCTTCTAAGCTACCCCAGAAAAATCCTGAGCATACTGCTACTCTCATTTTAGGGGGAATATCAATTATTTGGCCCTACATGAATGTCTTCCTCATGGAAGTTGTAACTCACATAAAAATGGCAGATAACTCCTTATGAGACTTCAGCTCCAAGATAGTCTTGCAAAATCTACCCTTGTGTTTCCTCAAGAAGAAAATAATCAGAACAACATACTCTTAAAAAGGCAAACAAAGTTTCTAGAGCTAGGAGAGTTGATAGTATTTGATATTAAAAATACCTTGTACTTCTGTATCCTCACATGATTACTTGGCATATAAGATTAGGAGTTACATATGGTATGTTCTCAATGATTAGATAAAGATGTAAATGAATGGCTGGAGACATCTTCACATTACACTGGGGTCTATAATGTTGGACAAAGAATGTTTCATAAAAATGATTTTTACAGTGAGGTATTAGGGCCTCCTTTTCCTAGAAATATCAGCTTTCACGGTATCACTGTGGTGTTGTATGACCAAAATAATGAAAGAATACTTAAATTTAGCAATAAGTAAATTCTATAAAGATATGAGGTATAGACAGTACATTATGCCCAGAATTTAATAATAACTGTTGTTGCTTTGGCCTAAATTGTTTTTCTTGAGGCTGTCCATTAAAATATGACAATATAATTCTTGGGACAAAGCAATATGCCCACACTGGCTTGAATATTTTCTATCTATTGCTATTGAATCTGAGAATTCTTCCAACCTGAGAATGGGCTTTCAGGCTTTGGAAAATATGCCTCCAGATTCTCAAAAATGTCAGGTTATGGGATTGATGAAGAAAAATGATAGTAAAAGATAAGGTTTATCAATGATGACTAAATTTATGACCAAGAGACAGTTAAAACACGTGTCTGGGAACAAAAAAGATATCATCTATGTTTTAGAACAATGTGAATCTATCTGTTATTATTAAGTTCTGTCTAAATAAAGAAGCACTCTGACTGCCAGTCAATCAAGACTCTAAGTTTCTTTGGACAACCATGTCTGACTCATTTCTGCCCTGCCTTATCCTTCCCTTTTCTCTGGATACTATCAACTTCTGGGGCTGGTCCCCAGTCTTTTGCCACACTATTTCTTTTCTTTCACACTATGGTGAATACTCACAACTGAAGATCTAGAGCTATATGGTTCAGAGTAGATAGGAAATGTGAAATCTATTTTCTGGATTTGAGTTACCTAAATCAACATCGTCATTTATATTTCTATCTACTTATGTGCCTACCATTTCACTTATCTATATCAGTTGAAGGATATTTAGGTGTTCCCATTCTGTACCTATTGTGAACAGAATAGCAATGAGTATGGTTGAGAAATTTTTTTGAAGGAGTATGTTGAGTCCATTGTGCATATGTCAAGGAAAGTTAAAAGTGGTTCATATGGTAGATTTATTTTCATCATTTTGAGAATTCTGAACACTGATTTCTGCTATGGGTG
The DNA here is from genome assembly GCF_030254825.1 of Meriones unguiculatus. NCBI lineage: Eukaryota > Metazoa > Chordata > Mammalia > Rodentia > Muridae > Meriones > Meriones unguiculatus. The sequence goes on from NW_026843672.1 coordinate 409,100, forward strand.
TACAATTTTGCAAACTCCCTTTGCCAGAGATCCAGGTTTTTGCCTGTCCAACAGAAGATGTCAACTGTCAACCTAATTACTGTTTCCTCCAGAAAAACAGAATACTAAGGGAAAATATATAGTACTTGTATTATTTATCACAATTACTATTATGTAATTAAAATTTGAATACTTATATTGTCCATAAATTAAAAAGTAACATGTATAACTTACTAAAATGTGTTTTCAGAAGTAGTTTCTATTTTGAAATAGAGTGTATCTATATAACAATGCTTAAATGAAGGGCTCTTTTAATTATGGTTAGATATACACTTTATATAAACTTACTAAAAGTAGGGATAAATAATTTCATTTGAAGACACTAAGGTATTTTATTGTAGTCTGGTTATTGGACTTAATGATGGGTAAGTCATGGTGCTTGAGAAAGATCCCCAAAACTATAGCTGTGCTGACAGATAAGCACAGAGCCATGCAGGCCAGGACCAAGCCCAGAGGATCTTCAAAGGACAGGAAAGTCACTGCCATGGGCAGACACTTGTTTCTCTCAGGTTAAGGTACTCTTGAATTCAGCAAGGGATACATTCCTGCTGATCTGTGGGGAGAAAGTAAATCAACATCTCAACTCCTACAAGTCACTCCATGTTCATTCCATGAAGAAAGATTTCCAATGATATTGTATGCATCCTGTCACATTCTTTTTTACTATAGTGCCAAGAAGGACACTAAACATACATTATTTGTCATTTGAGGTAATGGTTGCCTAAGGTTTTTTTTTTTTTTCTAGCTAGATCTATGATTAAAGATGTGAGTATTTTTGTATGTTTCTCAGTAAATTGTGTCTTATTTATGCTTCATTCTGTCACCCATGTTTATCATTAATTTTTACAATTTATTCACTTTCTATCCAAATTGTAGCCCCCTCTCTCATCTACTCTATGTCCCACTATCCCTCCCTCCTCCTCCCCTATCCTTCTCCTGTATTCCTCTGATAAGGAAGGTCCTATCAGACCCTAGCTTATCAAGTTCCATTAAGACTCCCTGTATCCTATTCATCTGTAGGCTGTCTAGGTGGTCCCACCAGGGAGAAGTGATCAAGAAGCAGGCAACCGATTTCAGAGACTGTCTCTTCTCCCCTTACTAGGAATCCCATATGGAGACTGAGCTGTCCATGGGCTACATCTGAGCAGGGGATGTAAGTCCTCTCATACTCTTTGGTTGATGCATCAGTCTCTGCACGGCCCCAGGACCCAGATATTTTTGGCTTTGTTGGTCTAATTGAATGACTCCTGTCCCCTTTAGGTCCTTCTATCTCCCACTTCTTCAATAAGACTTTTTGTGCTCTATACAAAAGTTTGTTGTGGGTCTCTCCATCTGCTTCAATCACCTGTTAAGTGGAGTCACTTAGTGCTCATCCTTGGCAGGCTCCTATCCTGTTCTCTCTCTTCTATGTGCTCTGGCATCTATCCTGTTTTCTTTCCTGAATGAGAATTAAGCATCTTCCCTATGTTTCTCCCTGTACTTTAGCTTTTTAAAGTCTGTAGATTTTAGTATGTCCAATCTATATTGTATGGGTAATGTCCACTTATAAGTGAATATATACCAAACATGTATTTCTGCTTCTGGGATACATCACTCAGGGTGATCTTTTTTAGTTCCATCCATTTGCCTGCAAATTTCATGATTTTCTTGTTTTTAATACCTCAGTATTATTTCCTTGTGTAAATGTACCACAATTTCTGTATCCATTCCCCCATTGAGGGACATCTAGTTTGAGTCCAGTTTCTGGCTATTATGAATAAAGCTGTTACAGTCATAGTTGAGCAAATACCCTTGCTGTATGGTTGAGCATCTTTCTGATATATGCCTAGAAGTTTTTTAGCTGAGTCTTGGAGTAGCAGTATTCCCAGTTTTCTGAGAAAGCACAAGACTGATTTTCGAAGCAACTGTACAAGTTTAGATTTTCACCAGCAATGGAGGAAGGCTCTCCTTTCTGCACAGCTTCCCCAGCATGTGTTTTCCCTTGAGTTTTTGATCTTAGCCATTCTGATGGGTGTGAGGTGGAATCTCAGAGCCATTTTGATTTTCATTTCTCAAATTTTTAAGGACGTTGAGCATTTTTAAGTGTTTCTACACCATTCAATATTCCTCTGTTGAGAATTTCTCTTTATCTCTGTACCCAATTTTTAATTGGATTATTTGATTTGTTGGGTTCTTTATATATTCTGGATATTAGCCTTCTGTCAGATGCAGAGTTGGTGAAGATCCTTTCACAGTCTGTAAGCCATCATTTTGTTCTGCTGACAATGTCCTTTGGTTTAGAGAAGATTTTCAGTTTCATGAGGTCCCATTTATTGATTGTTGATCTTAGAGCCTGTGCTGCTGGTGTTCTGTTCAGGAAGTTGTCTCCTGTTCCAATGTGTTCAAGGCTCTTCCTCAATTTTTTAAATAACAGATTAAGAGTGTTAGTTTTATGTAGAGTTATTTGGTCCACAAAGACTTTGCTTTTGTGCAGGGTGATGAGTATTGATCTATTTCTATCTTTCTATATGTGGACATCCAGTTAGACAAGCACCATTGGTTGAAGATGTTCTTTTTTCCATTGAATGGTTTTGGCTTCTTTGTCAAAAATCGGTTGTTGTAGGTATGTGGGCTTATTTCTGGGTGTTTGATTCAATTCCACTGATCCACCAGTATGTTTCTATGAAAGTACCACATCGTTTTTACTGTTTCTCTGTAGCACAGCTTGAGATCCAGGATGGAGATACCTCCAGAAGTTTTTTATTGTACTGGATTCTTTTAACTATTCTGGCTTTTTTGTGTTTTATGTGATGTTGACAATTGTTCTTTCAAGGTCTGTAAAGAACTGTGTTGGTATTTTGATGGGAATTGCATTGAATCTCTACATTTCTTTTGATAGGATGGCCATTTTGCTGTTATTCCTACTGATCCATGACTATGGGGGATCATTCCATTTTATGATATCTTCTTCAATTTCTTTCTTCAAAGACTTGAAGTTTTTTTATACAGATTTCTCACTTGCTTGGTTAGAGTCACACCAGTGCACTTTATGTTATTTGTGGCTATTGCAAGGTTGTTGTTGTTTTTTTCCTAATTTCTTTCTCAGCCCTCTTGTCTTTTATATACAAGAGGGTTTCAGATATTTTTTAGTAACTTTAAAATGTATCCAGCCACTTTGCTGAAGTGTTTATCAGCTGTAGTAATTATATGGTAGAATTTTTAGGGTCACTCATGTGTACTTATCATATCATCTGTGAATAGTGATACTTTGACTTCTTCCTTTCTGCTTTGTATCCCCTTCATTTCCTTTAGTTGTTTTACTCCTCTAGCTAGAACTTCCAGTACTATGTTGAAGAGAAAGGAGAGAGTGAGCAAACTTGACTTGTCTCTGATTTCAGTGGGACTGAATTAAATTGCTTTCCATTTAGTTTGATGTTTGCTATAGGCTTGTTGTATATTATCTTTACTGTGTTTAGGTATGTGTCTTTTATCTCTGATATTTCCAAGACTTTAACCATCAAGTCTTGGTTATGGTTATAAAGTCATAAATCCAACTGAGCTTGGATATATGAAATTGTTTCAGCATCTATTGAGATGATCATGTGTTTTTTTTTCTTTTTCAATTTGTTTATAGATTTCTTTATATTGTACCTCCCCTGCATGCCTAGGATTGAAGCCTACTTTGTCATGGTAGATGAGATCTTTGATGTTTTCTTGGATTCATTCTGCGAGTATTTTATTGAGTGTTTTTGTTTCAATATTCATAAGAGAGAATGGTCTGAAATTATCTTTCTTGGTGTATCCCTGTCATTAATTAGCTTTTGTGAGGTTTAGGTATCAAGGTGAATGTGGCTTCATCAAATGAGTTTGGTAATGCTCCTTCTTTTTCTGTTTTGTGAAATTATTTGAAGAGTATTGGCGTTACCTCTTCTTTGAAGGTCTGGTAGAATCCTTTGCTGAATCCATGAGGCTCTGGGCTTTTGTTGGCAAGGAGATTTTTGATGACTACTTCTATTTCATTAAGGCATATAGGTCTATTAATTTAGTTAGCTGATCCATATTTAACTTTGATTAGTGGAATCTAACAAGAAAATATTTCATTTCATTTAGATTTTCAAATTTTGTGGCATATAGACTTTTAAGGTAAAACCTAATGATTTTTTTAATTTCCTCAGTGTCTGTAATTATACCCCCTTTTATTTTCTGATTTTGCTGATTTGTATAGTGTCTCCCTGTGTTTTAGTTATTTAGGCTAACGATTTGTCTATCTTTGTCATTTTTTCCAAGAACCTGCTCTTGCTTTTGTTTATTCTTTGAATTGTTTTCTTTGTTTCTTATTTATTGATTTCTGCCCTAAGTTTGATTATTTATACTCCTCTTGTGTATGTCTGCTTCCTTTTGACTAGGTCTTTCACATGTGTTGTTATGTTGATTTGAGATGCTTCAGACTTTTTTATGAAGACACTTAATTCTATGAACTTTCCTCTTAGAATTACTTTCATTATGTCTCATTAGTTTAGGGAAGTTGTGCCTTCATTTGTGTTAAATTCTAGAAAGTCTAATTAGTTTATTTCTTCCATAATCCAGCTGTCATTCAGTAGAATTCAGTTTCCTTGCATATACAGGCTGTTTACACTTTTTTGTTACTATTGAGGTCTAGTTTTAGACCATGTTGTTCTAATATGATACAAGAGATTATATTGGTATAATATTCTTTTTTGGAATGTATACAATTTGCCCCTGTTCATTCAAATGGTGATTTCTCTCCTCTGTTGTCTGGTTTCAATCCAGATACTGCATTGTGATACTTTTTATAGGCATCACCTGTCTCAAGTTTGCATAAACATGCCACCATTTGTTCTCTATATTGTCAATTAAAACAACCAGCCCCAATACTGAGCAATGGAGAGGACAGGGTGAGACATCCTAGTCCAGAGTGGGAGGAAGAGGAAGGAGGCAGGAAAGGAGAAGAGGAGAATCTGCAGGAGAGGTCTTGTCACCACATGCAGAAATGAACTCGAACTACGATATCACTAAAAGCAAGTATGTTGGGTGAATCTGAATGGTAGGAAACTCCGTGGGCTTAGAGGTTTAGGATGGAGTAACTGTTGGCCAGCATTGTGCTCTAAGTTAATTAAATAAATTCTAGTCTCTGTGTGGTGATTTGGTTATACAGCTGTTTAGGAATAACCAATACTTAACTAAAAGATTTATCAATAGTAAATATTTATAACCTACAACAAATGGCACACAACTAAGCTAAGTATCTACACCCTTTAAATCCAACTTTAATATAATTTAGTGGGGGAGAGGAATAAGCTCCCAGCGATACAACCCAAACTTTAAACCTAAAAACTCCCAAATAAATTACTGGCTCTTTAAAACAGACTCTTAGACGAGCCTCAGAGCAAAAGACAGCCTACTTTGGGCAGAACTGAGACTGTACAAAACTGGCTGCCATTACATTCTAACAGGATGAGAGAAACATTAAAACAGACTTCTCAGAGCTTGGCTGATAATCTCTTCTATGATTTTAAGACAGAAATAAAGAAAGTTTAGAAATTATGACTATGGTTACATTCATATTCTTCTATTTAACTTTAATAATTGATTTAGCCTTTTATGTGTTCTCAAAGGCAAAGGCTTTAGAAAAGATACTGGAACAACACAAAAAACAAGTAGAACAATATAAAGGAAAAAATGAAGGTTGAAAACAGGACATAAAACAAGAGACATAAAAACTTACAGAACATAAGAAATAACAGGAAAATAGGTCGGAGGTTTTAGAAAAGATAATGGAAAACACAAACAACTAGAACACTATAAAGAAAAAAATTAAAAGTTAGAAGAGAGGCATAGAACAAAAGATTGAAGAGATTATTGAACAAAACAAACAACAGAGAGATAGTTGTGAAATATGGGTACAGACCTTAAAAAATAGTTCAGAATACTAAGTAAAGAAAATACTCAGGCAGAGGCAAAAGATAATAGTAAAAAAAGTCAAACAAAGGTGGTTAGAAAACAAACATTAGCTTATCCAGTCAGTGTACAACAGAGACCAGCAGAAGATGATCACCCACAGGATTACCATGAGGCTGAATGGCATCCTGTGGAAGTGCTAGACCTGAGAAAATTTAAAGAAAGTGTCACCAATTTTGGAATGCATTCAGCATTTGTAAAACAAATGCTGACTTCCTGGCCAATCAGTAGAGTAATCCCAAAGGACTGGGAGGATATGGTAAAGGCAATAAAAGAACCTGAGCCATATTTACAATTGCTATCATGGTGAAGAGAAAAGCCTAGAGAGATAACATACAAAAATAGAGCCAGGGCTCTGTTTAAGGAACAACTGCTTGGTGATGGCCAATAGGCTGACACAGAGATACAAGCTGTATATAATGAAGAAACCTTAGCATGATGTCACTTAGCAGCCTTAAATACCTGGGACAAGGTTGAGGAATCAGGAAAAAGGCTTGAGCCATTCTCTCAGGTCATACAAGCTCCAAGTGAAATATTCATTAACGTTTTACAAAGATTGACCTCAGCTGGGGATACAGGTATATCAGATCCACTAGCTAGAAAAGCACTAATAGAATCTTTAGCTTTTGAAAATGCAAAAGATTTTTGAATGCAAAGAGGTAATACAGCCATTAAAAGCAAGGTGTGCACAAATAGATGAATGGGTTATAAATAGGATTGACATCAGACCTCAATCACCAAATTTGGCCTTGATAGGAGAAGATACCCCTAAAGACATTTTGATGGGCAGGGTTGTTGCAAATGGAGTTACCAGAAAAAAAATAAACAAAATAATTCAAAAAGGGAGCCTATACTTCCTAGAATATGTACAGAGTAAGTATGATTTGGAGCTTAAATATCACACAAATGACCTCTAGCTTAATTTTCCATGAAGTCTGTTGTCCTATGATATAGACTTCCTCTGTCTGCATTATTCTCAACACTATGATTTTCTAGGTCTTACAAGAACAGCTGATGAAGCTCTGTATACAGTTTTCTAATGCTTTTGACATCTTAAATCATGATGTTTATGTTTTCCATAAAAAGAGAACATGCCAAGGTTCTGTCCAGCAGTGAAATCAGTCTTTGCATATAATTTTTGTTCCAATTTGCCATTTTGTTGCTGTGACTAAATCCCCTAACCAAAAGCATGTCAGCTCATGAATGGGTTTATTCATTTAGTTTGGTACTGTCAGATCACAGTCCATCATTTTGGGAGCTTAGCATAGGCAAAGCCTATAAAAAGCAAACCTGTCTGAAAAGAAAAGAAAACAATAGTAAAAAAAAAAAAAAAAAAAAAAAAAAAGAAAGAAAGAAAGATGAAATAGCTAAATGTGTCAAAGAAAATGTTAAATCTAAAAGTTCCCTACCACAAAATATCCAGGAACTCTGGGACATTATGAAAAGACAAAACATGCTAATGATCAGATTAACAGAAGAAGGATGAGATCAAAGGTGCGCATGATATTTTCAACAAAATCATACAAGAAAAATTTCTTAACCTAAATGTCTATCAAGGCAAAAGAAGCATACAAAACACCAAAGAGACTGGAACAGAAAAGAAATTCCTCTTACCACAGAATAATCAAAACTCTATACATACAGCACAAAGAAAGAATAGGAAAAGCTTCAACAGAAAAAAAAATAAAATAAAATAAAACAGACCACACTAACCAACCAATCAAATAGACAAACAAAAAACAACCAAGAAATAAATAAAGGCAGATCTTTGAAATTAATCTTGTATTCTCAGTAAAGATGCTGGAAGTTGAAGGGCTTAAACAGTATGCTTCTGACTCTTAATAAACTACAGAAGCCAACACAAATTATTAAGCATGCCCAGAGACTTTCAATCAGCAAATGGAAAAAATAAGATGCTTCATGATAAGGTCAAATTTAAACATATGTATCTATAAATGTAGCCCAACACAGGGTGCTAAATCAACCAACACCACCACCAAAATACCAGGATTTACAATCACTGTTTGTTGATATCTCTTAATACCTTTCACCAAAATTCACCAATAAGAAGACACAGGTTCACAAAATGGATGATAAAACAGAATCCATCCTTCTTCTAAATACAACAAAAACAGCTTCACATCAATCATAGACAGTATCTCAAGGTAAAGGGTTGGAAAAAGATATTCCAAATTAATGGACTGAAGTATCAAGCTGGTATAGCAATTTTAATATCTAACAAAACAGACTTCTAACAAAAACTAATCAAAAGATGGCAAAGTACAATACATATTCAAAGATATCCAGCAAAATAACATTTCAATACTTAACATCTATGCCCCAAACATAAGAGCACCCAATTTATAAAAGAAACACTTCTGCAGCTTGCATCACATCCTGGCCCTGATGAACGGATAGGGGAAGACTTCAATACACCACTCACACCAAAGACAGGTCCTCCAGCCCAAACAGAACAGAGAAATATTCCAGCTAACTAACATCAAAACTAAATATACCCAAATAATGTTTACAGAACATTCCACCAAACAAAAAGATTATTCCCTCTTCTCAGAAACTCATATACTGTTCTCAAAAATTGATGAAATACTTGAACAGTGGAAGTATCAAAAGATATAAGAAACTAGAAATAACCTCCTGCATCCTATCTGACCACTATGGTTTAAAGCAGGACATCATCGGTAATAAAAACAGTAGAAAGCTTACAAACTCATGGGAATTGAACAACTCTCTACTGAATAAAAAATGGATCAAGACTGATATAAATAAATTAAAGACTTTCTAGAAGTCAATGAAATGAATACACAACATATCAAAACTCACAGTACACAATGGAAGTGTTGACGAGAAGACAGGCCATAGCACTATTTTTTCCATTCAGAAAAAAAAAATCAGAGTGATCTCTTACTAGCAACTTAACACCACACTTAAATACTCTAGAACAAAGAAAGTAAGCATAAGCAAAAGGAGTAGACACTGAAAAACTATTGAACGGTGTCTTCACTGGTAAAACCGAATGTTTCCACAGGAAAAAAAATGATGGATCCTATCAAAATTGATATTGATTAGATTTGAATAGTAGAGATCTCCTGACTAAGCAGAGGTAACGGTTCATCAGACAGTGTGTTCATTCAGTCCAAACTAACTTAATAAAGACTAAAGCTTTTTTTTCTTAAATAAAAAAGGATGCATTTGTTGTTTCATATTAAAAACAGGTAAGAGGTTTAAAATGTTTTAAGTAAATTGAAAGGTATAAACTTGTTTGAGTTGGAATAATTTGGAGTGAATAGAACATATTTGAGCAGCATGGTGATAGACCATGCATTTAATCCCAGCAGAGACAAGCAGTTCTCTATTAATTAGTAGTTTTCTAAATTCAGGAGTTACAATGACAGGGTGTTGGTGGTTCACAGCCTTAATCCCAGCATTTCGGAGGCACATGCCTTTTACATATGGCCTGGGAGGCAGAGGCAGGCACATAGGATTTACAGTGATTTTATTTAAAAGCTGCTTTTAAAAAGCAGGCTGAAAATCAAAATGAATGCCTTTTATTATCTAGAAATAAATGCACTTTAAGGTATATTTGTAAACAGTGAAAGAGTTTTTTAAACTTAATTGAGATATTATACTTTTTTCTATTTCCAAAAACCATTTTGCTCTATAAAAGATATAATATGCCTAAAACGTACAACCCTCACCCCTGAATTAGGGATGGGGCAGGGTTTTGATTTAATCTTTTCAGGAGAATAAAATCATCCAACTAAAGAATATGGAGACCACTGGACACATGAAACTTCTTAAGAAAATGACAGATCACCAAAAGAAAATGTCAAAAGAGAAGGAATAAACTGGCCAAATGGTATCACTCACCTTCATGTTGTCTCTTCTGCCTTCTACAGACATAAGGGCAAATTGCCTTTATGTGATTGCTAAAGAACAATCCAAAATCTCTATCTCATATCAGAAAAGCCACCTGGTAAGAAACAGAGGAAAACAGAAAAATAAGGGATGATTCTATTGTCACGAATCTCATAATCTTCTGGCATGATGTGACTTCTGTACTTAACACAAAGTTCAATAATCAATAATGTGTACAGTGTTTGTGAAAGAATGAGGAGGTGAGAAAAAAAGCCAAAAACATAAGCCTAAAATATAGCCAAGTTTACATGAAAAGACCTAAGGAAACTCTAGCATGAAAAAAATGTGCACTGGACCAGAGATACCTTTGATTTTCTAATTAATACATATTAAATAAACACATATTTAACAACTGCTACAAGCAAACACAAAGTGACACCTAAACTGTTATATTTCTGACCCTCTATCTACTACTAACCTCCTTTCCAGAGAGTCCTTTTGCTCTGGAAGTAGAAAATGGAGTTGATCATAAAGATAAGCTATAGCTTGCAGTCCCTCATATCCCCTTGTGGGTTCAGGCACATCCCAGCCCTTGCCAACACTCACACACACAACAATGTTGGAGAATAATTTAATATGTTTCCTGATGCATGGATTAGGTCACAAGATGTGGAATCTGCCCTATCCACTTACCTAAAACCAGGCACACCTGACAAAATTCTGCATCTCAGAAATTCATTTTGTACCCTGGAATTGAATTTCTCTAAAGCATGCCATTGTGCCTGGTGGTAGATGCAAGGTAAAAAAAATAAAAAACAAAAAATCAATTATTGTTGAAGGATGATCACCACCAAGTCTTTTCTTCCAGTTTCAAAACTATTTGTAAAATTTGTTACACAAAACCGTGTGTGGAATACAACATTCATCATTTCTAGAAATGAGACCTTTAATTTTCCAATCTGTCCACTGCAAAACCAATTCCTGTGTGTTCACACTAGATAGAGATATTATAAGCACCACAACTTTCTACTGCCCAGGCCACAAAGTCCTCACTTCTCAGGACAATCAACACTCAGGAAGGGTTGGAGGCCAAGGGTGTCTGCCGAGATCACAACATGGAGACCAATAGAACCACAGCCTGAACCACAGTCGGAACCATAGTCCATCTCGTTCAAAGCTGATCAGCCTGTGATAGCTCAGCAGCCTGCTCCTCCTGGCCTGGGGACAATGGCCCCACACTGAGCATGACATGGCCTCTGGTCTCACTCACAGCTCTTTACAGCTACATCAGAAGAAAATCCCAAAAACAAACCCATAAACTGCCTCCCACTGTTGCTCTTGACTGCTAGGCCTGGCCAGAGTCCCTCATTAGCTTGAACAATAGAGCTGAGTCTCAGGAGAGTAGTAGCTCCTCTACCAGTGGATCAAAGATCAAATGATGCAGATAGCAGAGGCATTCTAGCTTTGCACTAACCCCTATGAGCACATAGAACCCTAGTGTTGTTATAAAAGAATGAAAATCCCAATTATTCGATTTTAAAACCTTCTAGCGCAGAGAGGCAGAGAAAGCACTCATCTGACCCTGCTACTAACCTCACATCTAAGAGGAAAAAGCTCCAAAAGCTCACCAGTTCAGATGACAGCTCAGGGGGGATAGGCCAAAATAATCCAAGGCCAAAGGCTTTCTAGCTCAAAGCTCAAAAATCCCCAAAGCTACCAAGCTAAAACTCCTTCCACTTTTACACTCTGTCTTAAATACATTTCAGCTGAAAGTTCCACTTACTCTTTATTCCCTGTCAGCTGGTTTCTTGCTTTGCCTCTTGACCTAGGGTTAACATTATTTAATGCTGTTCACAGAGAGCTTTTGAATTAAAGGTATGTTCCAGGGCTGATGGAACCATATTGCAATCTCCTGTTTACAATAAACAGAAAGTTCTTGGAATTAAGGGTTGTCTTAGGTCTCACCCACACCAAACAAAGCACAGGTTTTTACAATTTGCAATCTAAGGGATCACACTGGGCTCAAATATCCTGCAACACCCTCATCTGAGAAACTTTTTTTTTAATACAATCTTCCACTCCCCCAGGGCACCTGTTCATTTTCCAAGACACAGATCATTTGTCCTGCACATTCCATTACACACTTAATGTCCAGTGTAATCATCTCTGCCTCCTAGTTGGGAAAGATGAGAAATAAAACAAAAACAATGTGACTGTGCCTAGGTATGTTGAAATAGAAAGTTTATTATATATAGAAGAGAGAACATAAACACAGGAACATCTAGGACAGTCTAGGGTTGGCATGACCTTGAGCCATGTGAGAAGAGAAGAGAAAGGGGAATGGAGAACCAGGCCAAAATACAGGAGAGTAAATGATAAATGAAAAAGACCAGGTAACCAAAACAGTTGGAATACATAAGGAAGGACAGCTGGGAGGAGGGCCGCTCAACTCCTGGGCTAGAGACCTGGGTATGATACCAATACCTTGTAACAGGTAAGGATTGAGAGGTGCTGGGAGGACCTGACAGTAAGGTCCTCAACCATTCATCCCAGCATTTGAGAACTAAGAGTAGAGAGGAATGAGTAGGTTGAAACAATTTCATTATAATCTTAAAAATTGTTTTTAAAAGTTGAAAATGGCCTTATAGTCCAATATTCTTTGGGGACTTCAGGTATATATTAGTGCACATCAATTGTTACTCACCTTTTCTCTCTGGTTTTGCAATTTCAAATGGGGGGGGAACATTCCTGTTAGGCAGTACCACACCAGTTTCTCCAGATCTTCTGTATTGTTTTAACTAGTTCAACTATCAAAATTTGCTTTCCAGAAACAAGCTCAGCTCCTAATATATATTCTTGATTTCATTGTGTATGAATCCCCTCAAACGTCCAGTTTTCACTTTTACTGACTGTCTGAAATTGATTACCTGACTCATTACCATCTTCCCTCCTCCTCCTCCCTTTTTGTGTTGTAACCAGCTTCAAAGTAGGTCAGTGAACTCAATTCTCACACAAGTCCCATCTTCAAACAAACAAACAAACAAACAAACAAACAAACAAAACCAGGGCTGTCAGTGGACACTCATTCACTGGTCTCTTTTACTTTACAGAGACCAGTCAGGGCCCACCTGAAAAGACTTGCAGGACTGTGTTCTAGGCACTGGGCAGTAGTGTTGAAATAAAGTGTAAACTATATAACAAGTGAAAAGCTGATCTACAGGAGATATTACTTTAAACAAAAACAAATATCAAAGTACTAGAGAAAAAGGAATGAAATTCTTAATGACTGGGGATTATCAGAGAATATTAACTAATAAGAGACTAGAGCAATGATGCATTAGCAAAATAAAATTTAACAATACCAACAACTGACTTTTCTACGTATTTATTTATTTATTATTATGTATACAATGTTCTGCATGCATGCACACCTCTACACCAAAAGGGGGCATCATATCTCATTATAGATGTTTGTGAGCCACCATGTGCTTGGTGGGAATTGAACTCATGACTTCTGGAAGAGCAGCCAGTGCTCTTAAGCTCTTAGTTGAAAAAAACACATAGGCATACAGACTATGAAAACCACAGGCCAGTCTGTGGTAGAGGGAAAGCCATTAATAAGATACTGTTTAATGTTTCCCCTGTGTCCAATATTAGCTGCTGAGACCAGTAACCTGACAGACACAGATTTATCCACTAGCCTCTGTCTCAAATTTGAACTGTCAATGAGGATTGTACATACAGGCATAGGACAGTCCCTTAATTTGAAATTCAATATTCACTGGATCAAGCTACCTGACCCAAATTGTACACCCACCAATCTGGTATGTTTTCATTCGCATTCATGAATTAATAAATACACGTTGGAAAATTACAAATTAAAAACCTCATCCTGCCACATTTCTAGATAATCCTGGTGAGCAAACATGTATCCCGGGATCCTAATCTCTAACAGGCCTGGTTAGCATACTACTTATCTGTGGAGTGTTTTACAGGCAGTCTTCCCTCATCTAAATTCTAACTGGTGACACTTGTTTCTCAGCAATAGTAAATACTTTACATCATCAGTTCTAATATTCTATATCACAGCTTAATATTGGAGTGCTCTCTGACACAGGACATACCATTTACAACCCCCACAAAATCCAAATGCATCATTAGAATTGAGAGAACCAGACCTGACACCTCCAAAGGTAACCATGAATTAGACCTAAAAATGGTTACCTAAAGGTCACCAAACTAGTGGCCCCTTCACAAGGTCACCAGGAACTAGGTGATGGGTCACCAATTCCAGAAATAAGGTCATAAGATTCCCTACCCAAGGAACAGTCTGAGGATAACTACAAGAATGTGAAAGTATCTTATCTCAAGTTGGGATATTTGTGCTGAGCAGCCCACCAACCTTATAGTAGAAAATTCCATGGCACAGAAATTAACTAACATTCCTGAAGCCTATAGCTACCTCACTCAATGTTAGTTATGTTAGCTAGCCAATCACTTTGTAAAAAGTTTGCCCTCACTGAATGTCACCCAATCCTGTAACTGTTAAACTGGAACTTCCTGTTCCTTCCTCAGACTCCAATCAAAACCCTGCCATGCAATTGCTCAGGGCTTTCCTCTCTGGTCTGCTGTGTTGGTGATCATGGAGGGACCGTGCTTAAGCCCCTATAAAGCTCTCTGCTCTTGCATATCTGGTCCACCTCTCGGTGATCTTTGAGGACCCTATGATCTGGGCATAAAAAATGGGGGCTTGTACCAGATCCCCAAGGCTCCCAAGCACCCCAGGCACATGAAGGGGAACACCAGCCAGTAAGTGAGCACTCTCTTCGTGTCTGTTTGTCTGAGTCTGCCTCTGTGTTTCTCTAGTTTCAGTTTTCGGGCCTTGAAGCAAAATCTGTAATCTGTGTGATCAGAAAGGTAAGAGCTGTTTTCACAGGGAGACTGGAAGACATTCCAGACTCCCCTCCAAGAGGTGCATATGTAAAGAGAGTTGAGCACCAAGTTTTCGGTGATCTTTGGATCTCAGAGATGATGAATGTGCCCCTATCTGTAAAGGGTGGGAGAGAACCCAGTTTTCTGTGATCTCTGAATCTTTGGATAAGGACAAGACAGATAGCTTCTGCAGCACTGATTCACTGATGTCCTACTTTCTGTTTTTCTACAGCATGAGTAGTGAGATTTGTTCTCTGGCCCTGTGTTTTCTGCTGCACAAGTAGTGGGATGTGGCTGTTTGTGTCTTTTTGTTTGACTATCTTGTCTGTTGCTGCCAGCTGACTGTTTTGTTTTGTTTTTTTTTTAATGGGACTGACTGAGGACATGGAACAGAAACCTTCTATCCCCCTAGATTTGATTCTTTCCCATTTCAGGAGGCTTGAGCCATGCTCCACAGGCTCCAGTGACAGTGGCAAGGAGACACCAAGGGATGGATAAGGTATGTGGAGCCCCAGTCTTGGCACCTCTGCAAATGTTCTCTGGTCTCTGGTCTGTCAGAAGTTAGCCTCTGCTCTGGCCTCTGGTCTGGCAAAGCTTGGCTGCTGCTATTGTCTCTGGTCTGGTAGAGATTGGCTGCTGCTTTGGCCTCTGATATGGTAGAGATCAAAAGATATGTTGCTGCTCTATTCTATGGTCTGGCTGAATGCAGTCACCTTTCAAAACTCTGGTGTAGTTGGGTGGAGCCTGATTTGGTGGTAGACCACCACTAATGGAACAGGATAGATGGCCAATAGAGAGATAGGCCTGTTCTGAGTTTTGGTATTTTCTTCTTCCATTCTCTTTGTGCACATTGTACCTGGTACATTCTTTTCTTGTGTTGTTCTTTTGTGGTTTTGTTTGTTTTTGATGGTCTCAGTAGGCCAGTGACCAAACAGCTGTGCTTCTTGGTGACTTTGCCTGCCCCATGCTCCCAGTACTACAAGTTGGGGCACCTCTGGTCGCTAGTGGGAGCACACATTTCTACATGGTTGGCTGGGAAGGCTCAGTTGGAGAGGGGTCTGTGTGCAGAAAATCTTGCTGGGCTGGACCTCTTTGCCTCCTTGCTTCTTCTCTGAGGAAAGTTGGTGACCAGAGGTTAGGTCTGGCTTGGAACAATGATTGCCAAATATGCTCTTAGCCAAAATGTATTGTGGTTATTACTATTGTAATTATTTGGTTAGGGTCCCTGTAGCACATCCTGACCTGAAACTAAACAGCTATAAGATGAACTTGAATTTCTGATCCTTCTTCTCCACGTCTTATCAACTGAGCTACACCCCCAATCCCTCAAACTTCTTATATTGAACCATAGGTGGCTTCAACAAGGAAGTGGACTGAACCCAAAAGGAGAAGGCTTGGATTCACTGAGATCCTGGGCTGTGCCAGTGTACTGACACTGTTCTAAGAATACCCACCTGAGCACCTTGGCACATGGTTTATTAGCCTGACTGCACTTATAAAATTGTCACCTGAGAACTAAGCCAATTCTTTTTCTTTTTTTTTTTTAAGATTTCTTTTTTTTATTTATACAGTGTTCTGCCTGCATGTGTGACAGCAGGCCAGAAGATGGCACCAGATTTCATTATAGATGGTCATGAGCCACCATGTGGTTGCTGGGAATTGAACTCAAGACCTTTGGAAGAGCAGTCATTGCTTTTTAACCTCTGTGCTATCTCTCCAGCCCACCCAATTCTTTTTTAGGTGAGCTCTCAAACTGGCAACTATAAGAAGTTTG
Organism: Meriones unguiculatus; assembly: GCF_030254825.1. NCBI lineage: Eukaryota > Metazoa > Chordata > Mammalia > Rodentia > Muridae > Meriones > Meriones unguiculatus. The sequence goes on from NW_026843672.1 coordinate 425,679, forward strand.
TTAGAACATTTGTGGTTTGCTTGGGTGGGGATGTAATACCAGGATCACACAACCCTCAGAGACCACCAGGAAATGACTTGATGCAAGAACAAGAGAGCTTTATTATAAGGGTGATTGAACTCGAGGCCCAAGTCTCACTGACACAGCAGTAGAAAACTGAGACCTTGAGCCCTGACTGAGCAGGATTTTTAGAGGGAAAGACTCTAAGTAGGTGGTTTAGAGCTCGGCTCTAAACCGTAAAGAAAGCTCGGCTCATAACAGCAAGCAGGGGGATACATGTTTCCATGAGAGAAAGCAGGCGGTTTCATGCCTTGATGTTACAGAATTGGGTAGAAGCCATAGGGGAGGGGTGACCATTTACATAATCACAATTACCCGGGAGATTGTCTCTATTTTTTTACTAAACATTTATTCTGTCATATTTCCTGGAGGCCGTTGCTTGGAGAGGTAACTTTGTATTCTGCCAGGTGGACTTCTGTGATATTTCTTGGTACCTGAGTTCATCTCCTTTTCAAGATGGTGCCTTATTTTGAAATGGAGTCACACAGGCTAACTTAAACTCCTCAGGGAACTTCTGTCAATGTGCTCTCCAAAGTACAAAAGGACGTAAGTGGAGGGTGTGGTGGAGGGTGGGGAGAGGGATAGATGAGTAATTCACCATATCTGGGTATCTACCCCTCCCCCCAGAAAATGAGTTGATTTACTTAATCACTAGTGCATGAAAAAAATAGCTAGAAAGTATTTTAAGTTCAAGGTCTAAAAGTGAGGCTGCAGGGGTCCTTTTGGTAATGCTTTTGCAGAATTGCATCCATTCACCTGCAATGTTTGTAAATTCACACTGAGCAATGAAGGAAAAGAATGGGAGGAAAGTAAAGGGGAGGAGAGAGTAGGGGAATGGAGGGGGAGCGAAGGAACATGTTTAAAATCTTCCTGGCAAGAAAACAAAAAGGAAAAAAATCCTGCTTAATGAATTTCCACCTTTTGTGTGTTCAGGAATTCTTAAGTTGTGTTTATTTGTACATCCTTTCATCATATTTACATATATGATGGAAAAGCTTGCTGAATAATGGTGTTTCAATGTCTTCCTTACACTTCAACTGAATTATTTTTGGGCCCTAAATCTAGACCTAATTCTTATCAATATTTGGAGGTTTTGCTTGCTTTGAATGTGTTGTTTTATTTTCTTAGTTAATAGTGTGTCCACAGTCCATTATACCAGGGTCATCATACTTGGATCTCTAGACAAGTAAAGAAAAACAATAAACAGTACTAATAATGTTAGTGAGTAAAATGAAAGTAAGTGAGTGCATCATATAATGATCTCAGATGATCTTTTCAGACAGGTCATTTTATGATGATGAAATCTTTTCATGAGGAACAAAATGCCTGTTAAGCTTAGGGCTTGTTTACAGCATGCTCTTGAAAACAAGATTCAAGATGCATCCTGAAGTCATAACATCTAATGATGTACAGAGAGGACACAATCAGCTTTGTGGATATGGTCTCCTAGTGATGAGTATGGCAGGATGCAAAGCCCAGTACATTTTCTGGGGACCTGATCTCTCATAAAACCTAATGAAAATATAGATTCTTCTCAGAAAATGAACATGTACATAAAACCAACTATGTATTAGCACGTATACAGTGAATGTCAGGAGAAGGACCAGGATAAAAACTAACACCAAATAAGTAGCACTGTTGCTGTACCTGTAATTTCTATCTTATCTGGAAGGCAGAGACTGCAAGACTGTTAACCCCTGTATTTAAGGCAGAGCATCTGCATAAAGAAAAGCAATGTTTTGCTTCTCCTGTTCTTTTTCTTCCTCCTCCTCTTCCTCCTCTTTCTTTACCTCATGTATGTGAAGGAAATGTTGTACCTCTGAGCTGTATTTCTAGCTTCTGTACAAAACAGACAGATATAGATAGTCTTTGCATATCATAAAGCCAGATGCTAAATCTCACTAAAGCTGAAAGGACATAACTTGTTATGGGATAAATGAAAGACAACATAGAGAAGGCAACAGGCATAGAGGAGGCTGTCCTGGTAACAGCAGTAACAGAACAAGATAAAGACTTCAGGAGAAGTTTATTACAGCTGGTACAATGGCTGGCATTAACAAATAAAATGCTACGTGCTCCCATACTCTAGGTGGGAATTCTGTATTACTATTAGTTTATGAAGAGTTTGTTACAGGCATTTACTTGTTAAAAGGTTATTTGCCCTTCCCCAGATAGTTACTGTTTGTGAATTAGGTACCCAGTACTGGGGCTAATTCCTGAACACACAAAAATGATTAATGCAAACACTATTCTTTCTCTATAAGCTTACAGTCTTCTGGGGTAATCCACCATAAACAAACCCATAGACCATGCATAGAAATGTATACATCACTATAAATTCCACTATGAAACCTAAAGAAAAGCAAGAGGGACCTAACCCCCGGGAATGGATAAAGAACATATGTATTCAAAGGCAGAGAGTTGAGAACATTTTAGTTCAGTAGGTGAAATGAAAGAAGGTGAATTTGTTTGGAATATACTAGGGAAGAAGAAAGGAATTATAATAATAAAAACAATAATAAAGATTAAAGAGGAAGCCAGAGGAGCTGAAGATATGGCTCAGTGATGAAAATTACCTCCTGTGGGGCTGCAAAGATGACTCAGCTGCTCTTCCACAGGTCATGAGTTCAATTCCCAGCAACCACATGGTGGCTCACAAACATCTATAAGGAAATCCGGTGCCGTCTTCTGGCATTCAGGTGTATGTACAGATGGAACATTGTATATGTAATAAAAATAATTCTTAAAACAAATCAAATCATTCTCTGCTTCTTTTTTTTTCAGAATTTCTAGCATGTCCATGGTGGCTGACTATCTTCTGTACCTCCTGTTTTAGGGAATTTGATGCCATATGACCTCCTGGAATATAAGGCACTCAAGTGGTATGCTTATATACAAGCAAGTAAAGTATCTATGCAAAAGATAAAAATACCCCTCTCCCCCCCAAAAAAAGAAGAAGAGGTCAAATACACCAGATCTCTGTGAGTTCGAGGCCATCCTGGTCTACAGAGTCAAAGTTACACAGGGAAACCCTGTCTTGAAAAGCAAAACAAAACAAAACAAACAAACAACATCATAAATCAAGTGTGGTGACACATGCCTGTAAATGGAGCATCAGGAAGGTCAGGAATGATGGTCAACCTGGACTATATGAAACTGTCTCAGAAACAAAACAGCAGCAACAACAACAAAACCTCACAAGAATCTGAGTGCCTGGGATGATTTGGGACATTGACATTTTTTATCTTAATTCTTGGCTACATAGGAAGCTATTGAGGAGTGAGCTGTTTGAATGAAAATGACCCCTACAGTCTCATATGTTTGAAAATGTGATCCCCAGTTGATGGAACTGTTTTAGAAAAATTAGGAAGTGTGATCTTGTTGAAGAGGTATGTCACTGTGGATGGGCTTTGAGGTTTTAAAATCCCACACCGTTCTCAGTTAGCTCTTTGCCTCATACTTGTGGATTAGGATGTAAGCTCACAGCCACTGTTCTCTCTGGTGCTCTGCATGCCATTCCTGTCTGCCTGCCACGGTCCCTTCCATGATGGTCATGGACTTATCCTCTGAAACCCTAGGTACCTAACCAACTGTTTCTTTTATAAGCTGTCTTGGTCATGATATCTTAGCACAATGATAGAAAAGTAACTAAGACAAGGGGTTTGAAAACAGGAGAGAAATGCTTGGATGTACACTTATCTCAAAGATCCCTTTGTCCTGTAAAATTAATAACAAGATTTCAGAAATTTCAGGCCTTAGAGCGCCCTGACCCAGAAGGTCTAGCCCTCTAGGGTGGGGCGGGGGAGTGGCTTGCGCGAGGCGGAGCGCAGGCACAGTGGGCGCAACCATTGTCAAGCATGACGTAAGCGCCGTTGCTATGGCTACAGACACTGAAGGGAAAACGCAGAGCTCGACCCGGGCCTGGGGGGCGGCGGTGAGGGTTGGCAACAGAAACCTGCTTCCTGGGCGTGGTGGCAGCAATCATGGCTTGGCTAGGTGAATACTTCGTCTTGATAGACTAAGACCTAGAGAAGCCAGGTAAGGGTGTGGGGCGGGTGCCGCCTCCGGGATCTGCCTCCCTCTGCCCCCAGGCACCGCCTCCAACCCCGGGCTCCGCCTCTGCCCCACCAGGCTCCACTTCCCTCTGACCCTGGGATCTGCTACCCCCACTTTCCGGCTCCGGCTCCGCCCCCACTAGGCTCCGCCTCTGCTCCCCCGGACTCCGCCTTCCTCCTACCCCGGGCTCTGCCTTCACCTCCCAGGGCTCCGCCTTCCTCCGCTTCCAGGCCCCTCCCCATCCCCGCTCTGAGCTCCGCCCCTGCCTCCACTAGGCTCCGCCTCTGCTACTGCGGGCTCCGCCTCCCTCCTTTTCCGGGCTCCTCCCCCTTCCCCGCCCCGGGCTCCGCCTCCGCCCCCTCGGGCTTTGTCCCTGCCCTGGGCTCCTTCCCCTCCTCCGCCTCCGCCCCTAGCAGCCTTCCATTGAGCTAGGTGGTGCTTGGCCTGGCGTCCCGGCTGGGAGGCAGGGAGGAGAGAGGGTTGGGTCCTGTGGTGGAGGAGCAGCGGATCCACGGGTGTCGGCCATCGCTGAGCGGTTGAGTCTGGCTGGCTGTGGGCATGTGTGAGGGACCCACAGTACAGCGGTTGCGGGGTGAGGCCAGGGCTAGGCCGTGGGGTTGCAGCTGGCGGGCTGGGCCGGTCGGGAGAGCCTGCCCGAGTTCTGCCAAGAGCTTCTGTGGAGGCTGCTGGTTCCCGGGACCGCGCCCTAGGGCCGCAGGGTTTGGGAGGGTGGGAGCACAGTGTGTGGAGTTCCTAGGGATACACTTTGAGCCCTGCATCTGAGGAAATGTGATGCAGGGCCAGGCCTCCTGGAAAGGAAGTACAGAGAGTCCAGTTCTGCCTCCTGCCTGCCCTGGGGTTCGTGGGGTGGGGGAGCTGGGACATCCGGGTTGAAAGAAAGCAGGGTACTTGGAAAGTCCACAGAATCCATGCACATTTCTAGGAACATTTTTGAGGACCTATGTGCAGGCATTCCAGAATGAAGTGACTCTTCTTAAGTAAAGACAGCCACTGCAGGTGCTCTCTCTCTCTCACTTAGCTTTCACGTGATTTGATTGTTCTCTTTATTCGCCAGAGAATTCTTCATAAGGAACAGTTTGGCAGATACATTGCTGTTTATACTTTGATGGACTTGCACAACCAGGAGAATACACGGTTCACGCAGGCTTATTTTCCTATTTGTATTTCTTTGTGTTGCTATGTGTAGATACTCAGGATGTAATAACAAGGTTACTGTAGAGCTGGGAAAGCTCTTTTAATTCAGGTTTATTCCAGTTTTACACTTGCAAGGAATTTTAGCTACCAGCCCAGCAGCCCCTTGTCTCAGGAGGTGCTTAGATTGTGTTTGGATGATTGTTAGTCGTTGGTAGCACTAGTGTAGTAATATTCTACTCATCTTTTTTATTATTTATTCATCCCCAAGAAATTGTTTAAGAGAAGGGACCCTTCACATTTTTTTCTCACTATTACCTAATTGAGGTCACTTAAGAGAATCGCTTGCAGGTCGGTGAGATGGCTCAGCAGATAAAGGCTCTTGCTGGGCAAGCCTGGAGACCCGAGTTTGATCCCTGAATTCCTGAAAAGGTGGAAGGCAAAAATGATTGCACAGGGTTGCCATCTGACCTTCCCATGTGTTCACTAGTATTCATCCTTTGCACACATCATGAACACTTCCTCCCTCACACACATACACAATAAAAAAAGAAGACTGTGGGCTGTATTTAGAGAATCTTCTTGCTGCTCCAAAATGTCATGTCATTTCACTTTTCAGTCTCTTACAGACATAGTCTTACCCAGACTGCCAGTGTGGAGAATCAGCTTTGTTTTTAATCTTGTTCAGTTTTCAGTTACATTGTTCTTCTCCTTACAACAATTTTATTTAGTTTGGTTTTTTTGACACAAATTCTCTCTACAGAGACCTGGTTGTCCTGGGCTTCCCTATGTAGACCAGGCTGGCCTTGAACTTACAGGGATCTGCCTTCCTCTGCGTCCCAAGTGCTGGGGTTAAAGACTGTTCCCAGCTTCCCCAACAACAATTTTGAAACAATCACAAACTTAAAAATGTTCCAAGTATGGTACACAGTTAATTGCTGCTTTACTTTGAACATTTTGAGAGGAAGCTGCTGACCTTATGCCCCGTCACTTGGAATGGTTTATTTACAATTTTATACAAGAATGTTATCCTACATAATGACAGTGCAGTTATCAAAATAGTAAATTCATGCTAACATAGAATTCCATTTAATTTTGGTTTGGATGACTATGTTATTAAAAAAATGTCAAAAGTTGGTACATTTAAGTGTTGCATTGTTTCATTATCTCTTTAGTCTCTTTCAATATGGAACAGTTCCCTCATCTTTTTCATGATCTTGTCACTTTTGATGACTACACATCACTTCATTACTTTATGTGTTTATTTCATATACCACTCAAAACCCCACTTCTTCTTCTCCTCCCAGTCCCACTCTTTCACCCACTTTCCCCATATACCCCCCAACAACCTACCCTGGCACATCAAGTTACATCAGGATTAAGTACCACCTCTTTCACTGAGGCAAGACGAGGCAGCCTTGCTAGGGAAGTAGGATCCAGAGTGAGGCAACAGAGTCCAAATGAGAAATAGCTCCTGCTCTAGTTGCTAGGGAACCCACTTGAGGAAAAGCAGCCCATCAGTTTCATATGTGTAGAGGGGCTACAACTAGTCCAGGAATGCTCTTTTGTTAGAGGTTAAGTCTCTATGAGGCCCCATGGTCCCAGGTTACCTGGTTATGTAGGTCTTCTTGTGGTGTCCTATCCCTCCAGCTCCCTCAATCCTTCCTCTTCACTCTTCCACAAGACTCCCCGAATTCTGCCTAATGTTTGTTTGGCTGTGGGTCTCTGCAACTGTTTCCATTTTCTGCTGGATGAAGCCTCTCAGATGACAGTTATGCTAGTCTCCTTCTACCAGCATAGCAGAATATTATTAATAATGTCAGAAGTTGGGTCTCTCCCATGAGTTGGGTCTCAAGTTATGCCATTCATTGGATGACCATTTCCTCAATCTCTTATCCATCTTTTATCACTGCATATATTGTAGGCAGACAAAGTTGGGTCGTGGTTTTGTGAGTTGGTTGGTGTCCTCCTCCCTCCACTGGCTACATGATGTGTCCACTTCAGTCCTAATAATCCTGCTGCTAGGAGTCTCAGCCAGCATCACCCCCATATCTTACCAGTCACCTCCAAAATTCCAGGTCTTCATCTTGTCTCACAGATGCCCCAACACAATTTTTTCTTTTCTTCTAGTCCTCTCATCCCCACATTTCCTACACCTGAAACCCCCTCCTGTTTTTTTCTTTATCCCCTTCTCCTACCAATTCCTCTCTCCCTCCACTTCCCATGTCTGTGATGTCTATTTTATTTTCCCTTCTTAGTGGTAGTCAAATATCCTCTTTTGAACCCTTCTTGTTACTTAGTTTATTTGGGTCTGTGGGTTGTACCATGGTTATCCTTTACTATATGGCTAATACCCCAGGTTAGTTATTTTTGTAGAATGTCTTTCAGCTCTCTGTGCTCTCATGGATCATGGATAGATACATACACTTAGACAAGGGTATCACAACAGTGGCACACAGTGTCTTGTCAGGTGGTGCATACTTTCACCTTGATTACTTGTAATAAGTGTCTGCCAGGATTTCCTATTGAAGAGTTAATACCCTGCACCCCCATGAGAACCTTGATATTCTGTGTCTTGGTCCACATTAGAATGTTAATGCACTTGCCATATGCTTACATCAATATGGATTCATGATTTATGTGCCTTCTGTAGTGGACTGTACTGTTATTGTTTTAGTTTGCTGGGGCAATGTGAGAAATGATTTATAAATAAAGGCTTTACTTTTCACAGTTGCAAACTCTGGAAAATCTAAAGTTAAATTATGAGGTCTAGTTGGGAGCATGCTTATCTACAGTCCTTTTCTCACTTCAAAATCAGTGTTATAAAGGGCCACTTGATTTTATAGGATCTCTTCAGTAAGGTTATGAACCTGTTATAAGGACTTCACCCCAAAGACCTAAGTACCTCCCAAAGATCTCATGCAGTTCTATTACTTTGGGTCTTTGGACTTCAATGTAGGAATTTTGGGAGGACATAGATATGCAGATCATTTTGATGTTTGAATTGTTTTGTCATTTGACCAATGAGAGCTTATATATCTGGCTTCCGTGTCTTTTTTAAAAGAATTTTTATTACTTATACAGTGCTCTGCCTGCATATATGCCTGCAGGACAGAAAGAGGGTAACAGATCTCATTATAGATGGGCTTGTTGTGAGCCACCATGTGGTTGCTGTAAATTGAATTCAGGACCTTTGAAAGAACAGCCAGTCCTCTTAACCTCTGAGTCATCTCTCCAACTCTTTCTTTGTCTTTTTGACATGTTCTATTTCCATCATTGTTTGAGCATCACTACTT